>NW_025422997.1:0-119545 GCF_020497125.1 Mauremys mutica | reverse complement strand
ATCGCCCAGCCCCCACCTGGGATCTAAACCTGGTGTTGACCAAGCTTATGGGAGCCCCCTTCAAGCCTATGGCCACCTGTTCCCTGCTCTACCTTTCGTGGAAGACGGCTTTCCTCGTCACTATCACCTCGGCGAGGCAAGTTTCGGAGCTTCGTGCCTTGATGGCTGATCCCCCTTATACGGTCTTCCATAAGGACAAGGTACACCTGCGGCCACACCCCTCTTTCCTCCCTAAGGTGGTGTCTGCTTTTCATGTCAATCAAGACATCTTCCTCCCAGTTTTTTTCCCAAAGCCACACTCATCGCGCCAGGAACAACAGCTACATACCTTGGATGTCCATAGGGCTTTTATAGAGAGGGAACAAAACCCTTCCAGCATTCACCCCAGCTCTTTGTAGCAGTGGCAGACCGCATGAAGGGCATGCCAGTCTCTTCCCAACGGATCTCATCTTGGGTAACATCCTGCATCCGATCGTGCTACGAACTGGCTCACGTTCCCGCTGGACATCTCACCGCCCATTCTACACGGGCGCAGGCCTCTTCTACCACCTTCCTGGCTCATGCCCCCATCCAGGAAATATGTAGGGCGGCTACCTGGTCATCGATTCACACCTTTGCCTCACACTACGCATTGGTCCAACAATCCAGAGACGATGCAGCCTTTGGCTCAGCAGTTTTGCATTCTGTGACGTCTCACTCCGACCCCACCGCCTAGGTAAGGCTTGGGAATCATCTAACTGGAATGGATATGAGCAATCACTCGAAGAAGAAAAGACGCTTACTCACCGTTGTAACTGTTGTTCTTCGAGATGTGTTGCTCATATCCATTCCACACCCGCCCTCCTTCCCCACTGTCGGAGTAGCCAGCAGGAAGGAACTGAGGAGCGAATAGGTCGGCAGAGGTATATATCCGGTGCTATAGTGGCGCCACTCCAGGGGGCGCCCAGCCAACCCACCGAGTGTTGCTAGGGTAAAAAACTTCTGACGAGCGTGCACACGGCGTGCGCGCACCTAACTGGAATGGATATGAGCAACACATCTTGAAGAACAACAGTTACAACGGTGACTAACCGTCTTTTTCAGTGTGACTGGTTTGGGATGTGAGGATGTGACCCTTCGCTTCCCAGCTTATGGCTGCCCCTGGTGCTTAGCCAAAGGCCTTAGCCTAAGAACAAGGCCTCAGACGGTCACAGTAAGAGAAGGCCCTTACAAATACAGACAGTGATTTTGATTCTTTGTTTTCATACTCCTGTAAGTAGCTAAGTGATAAAAATAAACCTAAGTTCTTAAACTATAGACTTTACAGGCAGGCCTGAATATCTCTATTCTAACAGTGGGGTCTATCCCTTCCCCCATTCTGTGTCTGTCTTGTCTATTCAGATTGTAAATTCTTCAGGGCATGGGCCATCTACTGTTCTCTGTTTGTACTTTGCCGAGCACAATGGGGACCCACTGTTAGTTGGTCCTTAGGCACTAAGGTAATGCATATGATTTATAATAATAATAACTCTCCTGCCACTTTGAGGCAAGGAAGCTGGCCTTGGGATGTTACTGCTTAAAAATGAGCTGGGGGTTAAAACCATGGACTATTCTTTGTGACAAGTATCCCACAAATTCCACTGACCTCCCTCGTTTTCTTTACCTGCAGTAGGGTTTCCAAATTCCAAACCTGATGTGATCTCACAGCTGGAACGAGGGGAAGAGCCGTGGGTCCCAGACCTCCAGGGCTCTGAGAAAGAAGTGCTTCCAAGAGCTGCCTTCACAGGTGAGGAATTGGTTAAACCAACTCAAAAACTGTGTGGGAATGCAGGAAACATTTGGGATGCCCTACAAAGACCCTGTGAGCTCTCCAAGTTCAGGATTGTTCCCTGCAGATGTGGAATCATTATGGCAGATGTCACTCATGGCTTCCCTCCTATTCTGACTGACAACTGGCAGCAGGTCCCTCCTCAGTCTCGCTTTCCCCCGAGTGTTCTCGTGAGATGCAGACCAAAACTGATCCCTTCCTCTCTCTTCTGTGGAAGGGTATGGGGAAAATCAGCACCTGATAGGTTTGATCTCTCCCACACTTATTTTGGATTGTTCATCCCTTTTGCCATTCCTCTTTCTGAGATTTTCTTTCTTTCCGGCAAAGTGAGTGACCTGTGTCTGGATTCTCTCTGTCTCCCATCAGGTGATGGGCTGGTGAGTCAGAATGAGGAGGAGAAACCCCATCAGCAAGATGCTGAGCAAGGAGAACCACATGGAACTTTATCAGGAAGATCCAAAGGGAATGTTTCCGGGAGTTATGCACTCCCAGAAAAAACAAAAGCCTGTGAGACTCAGCAGAGGCCAGAGGAAAACTTTAGTAGCCACTCAGACCTTATAACAAGCGACAGAATCAACTTGGAAGAGAGACACTACATGTGCCATGAGTGCGGGAAAAGTTTCAATTGGAGCTCTGCCTTTATCAGACATGAGAGAAGCCACACAGGGGAGACGCCCTACACGTGCTCTGAGTGCGGGAAAAGCTTCAATCGGAGCTTTCACCTTATCAGACATGAGAGAATCCACACAGGGGAGACGCCCTACACATGCGCTGAGTGCGGGAAAAGCTTCAGTCAGAACTCGGACCTTATCAGACATCGGAGAATCCACACAGGGGAGACACCCTACACGTGCGCTGATTGCGGAAAAGCTTCAATCGGAGCTCACACCTTATTAGACATCAGAGAATCCACACAGGGGAGACGCCCTACACATGCTCTGAGTGCGGGAAAAGCTTCAATCAGAGCTCTCTCCTTATCAGACATCAGAGAATCCACACAGGGGAGACACCCTACACGTGCTCTGAGTGTGGGAAAAGGTTCAATCAGAGCTCACACCTTATCAGACATCAGAAAATCCACATGAGAGAGAACTGTAATAAATCCCTTGACTAGGGCTGGGCAAAATTTAAAAAAAAAATCACATTTTCTAATTCCCACATTGTGATTTTCGCACCATCTTCACCGTAGTCTCTCAGCTCCCCCAGATGAGTTACCTGCTTCTGCCTTTTGCAGCTCACCCTTCTTTGGGGTCAGTCCTGTGATCTTTTCTATCAACTCCTTTCCTTTTGAGCCAGGAATGTTCATCAGCTCCTGGAGGTTTGATCCCAACAAGCTACACTGAGGCAAAATCTATCTGTGCCTGACATCCACTAGGGCTGTACATGGCGTTGGCTGCTCAAGTTAATGATCTTGATGTAAAAAGACAATTATAGTTGTAGAACAGATGCCCAGGTGCAGTGGTTGGCATTAGCTTTCCCCTTCAACTGACCTAAATTCCATCACTTTTCCTAGTCTAAACAAACCCTGAGCATCACGGTTATACTGTTCCCCCATTTCAAAGCCATTGTTAGTCATCGAGTTCCCTTTTTGGAAATAAATTGTTTCATTCCCAGTTGCTCTGATGTTGCTTCAACTTGTGTTGGACAGCAGATATTTTACTATCATTTTTCTCGCTTAAAATATATTGAACTATAAGAAAGAGCAGGAACAGGGCAGGGATAGGAAAAATTGTCATTTCACCCTCTGTAAAAACGATAAATCAGAGGGATTCCCAACGAGAGGCGTACAGCTTTCTGCACCGGGACTACATCCCCGTGGTGCCAGTGTAGACACCCTGGTCGATTACAGTGCTGTGATTGGCCTCTGGGAGGTGTCCCACAATCCCTGTTCTCGCCTCTCTGGTCTTTGGTTTTAACTCTACTGCACTCCCTCAGGTGACCAACCGTGAACCCCACCCCTTAAATTCCTTGGGAATTTTGAAAGTCCCACTTCAACAGAGACTAATTATGGTTACAGACCCATCCTGAAATTAGAGCAGGATATTGTAAAGCTTTATCTCACAGTAAAGTAGCACAATTCAAACCTGTCGGCACAGAGGAGAAAGCACTCCTTCAGTTCACATTTATTGTTACTGATCTCACTGACCAACTTCCTTTTCTCGGTGCTGCTCCAGGTGTTTTCCCTCTGTTCCCTTCCAGCTGTGGTGATGAGACTGCAGCAGCTCCCCAGGGCCAGCTTTGCTCTTTCACTTACATCCTTCACTTGTTTGGATAGAGCTGTGTCTGCCCCCAGTTTAATTCACATCTGAGACCTCAGGTACCAGCAGATCGTTACAAAGGCTAAATTCCCATCACCATCAGTGGCAGGTTATCCTGGGCTGCCAGGGCTGCAGGATTTAGCCCATGATTGGTCAAGGTGCTACAGCAGCTGCTCTCTTACATTGTGAGTCCTGCAGCTTAATACCAAACTGCTCTGCCATAGTCTGCAGGGGGCCTGACTTGCTGAGAATCTGGCAGAAGAGAGACTCTGGAGTAGAGAAGGAAAATGTCCTCAGCAGTCACAGCTGGCAGGAGCAGGAAAGATTCGGTTTGTTTTTAAACTTCTCTCCCTGCTCAAGCCTTGTGGCTCTTCTCTGAACGCTCTGCAATTTATCAGGGACAACAACCAAACAAACAAACAAACCAACCAACCAAACCAGGCTGTTCTGCCCAATGTAACAGTCTATTGCCTTTCAAAGTTGACTATAAATCAGCTCATTCTATTCACCCAAGAGTTCCACTTTAAGGGCTTTTTGTTTTCTAATTCCAATCAAATCCTGTGCAACAGCATCATCTGGTCATTTCACATTCACATATTCAAAAAGTGGGCAGGTCTAAGTCTTTCCTCCCACACCAACATGAAAAAAATCAGTGACAGAAAATGCCCTAAAGCGCCTCTGCTGCCTTGCACAACAGCCTGGGGAAATACACGAGGGGAAGTGCTTTCCTCTCTCCTCCTGACACCGGGTAACATTTCTGTCTGTCCTTGAGATCCTGCCACAGGGACAAGGCTTGAGGATGCAAATGACATGTTAAGGCTTCATTGGTTTGCACGTTCCTTTACTCCTTCATTAGTGATAAGGGTGCCTGAGCGTGAAATAATCCAGCTCTGACTTTCACACCAGAGGCTATTTCCAGGCTCGCAATAAAAAAAACAAAACCTTCTTTCTAACCTGAGCAAGTTGAATCGAGTCGTTGCGAGATGATAAATCCAGAGCCCCAGGCTGACTTTCCTTCATCACATGTTTTTAGAGTAGATCACATTGACTGGGTGGGTCTTCTGCTGGGAAGTGTCTGTCCAGTGGCAGCACCCAGTGCACATTCACCACTTACCAACTCATCTTCAGTATATCGGCCACTGAACCTAGCGAGGGGGGAGGGTCCCCGTGGTCGGGCTCCAGTCCCTGGATCCCGAGCCTGGCAAGCCCGAGTCAGCCGGCCTGGGCCAGCTGTGGGGTTTAATTGCGCTGCAGACATACACGGGTGTCACAATCCCAGCTTTCTCCTCAGGGAATCAAGCCCTCGTCCCCCCCGTGACAGGCAGGGAGAGTCACCACTGTACTCGTGAGGTCGGAACTGACACTGCCCCTGCCCAGGGACCCAGGGGAGCGGCTCCTTGGCCAGCTGTGGCTGGCAGGAGACCCAGCGAGGCAGGAACTGCTCTGGGTTCTGTGCAGGGGAGAGTAACTGGGAGAAGGGGGGAGTTTGTCTCTGATTTACAGGGAGCTTTGCCAGAATGGAGCCTGTAGGTCACATGCTGGGGGGTTGTGACGGGCACACAGGCTCCGTGCTCTGGAACAGCTCGGAGTCAAACCCAGGCAGGAGCCTCGTCAGTGTGACCCCCCCAGGGGACGCCCTCACTGGGGGAAGCCTCCTTGGCTTCAGCACCTCCTGGGACTGACCTTGGACCTTTCAGCCCCCCTGGTCCACACCAGGAGCTTCCTGCAGTGAGTCCACCTGAATCGGACACCTGGGAAAGCCTCACCCCCCCCCGAAGGGGAGTCCTGCACCCCCAACTTCCACAGTCACCAGTGACTCTCAGCCAGCGCTGTACAACAGAAGGTTTGTTAGGGGTCTGGGATCCAGCCTGGGAAAGTTCTGTGTTCGCACAGGAAGCAGGAAGATTCAGCAACGTCCATCTTGGGCAGACCCCGAACTCAGAGCCTGGGCTCTCCCCTCGAGTCCCCAACCCAGCAGACTCCTTGCTCCCAACAGCCCGACTCAGCCAGGCCCTTTGCCCCTCGTCTGTCCTCTGTCCTGTTTCCCTGGCAACCTGCTCACCTGGCCTCCAGCTCGTTCTTTGTTCTCCGACTCCTCCCGGCCAGCTGGCCTCTTGCAGCAGGTGCGCCCCGGCCATCGGTTGCTAGGAGACAGAATTTGTGGCCATTGTCTGGGCCCAGGCAGCTCGACAGCAGCCGCACCTGCCCTTTGGGGGTCTCTGCCAAGATTTAACCCCCTTGTCCCACCACCGAGATCCGTGGTCCCAAAACACTTCAGGGTCATGTCCCCCCATCCATGCTCCCCCCGAGTCGTGGCTGGGAGTGGGGCCGCAGCTAAGGGGGAAGGGACACAGACAGGGGTAAGGGGGCTGAGGCAGGGGCCAGAGCTGGGGCTGGAGCCAAGAGTGGAGCTGGGTGACTCCTTTTCCCCACCCCCCATGGGGGCTGGCCCGGGCCCAGTTGCATCCCCCTGAATGTTACTCCATCCCCCTGGCAGGGTGCACCCCACATTTTGGACCTTCAACCTAGATAATCGTGCAACAAATAGGGGAAACTGAGGTACACACAAGATGCAAACAAAACATCCAGAAAATTCCCACTTCGTCACAGGGGTGTCAGTGGGGTCGGAGCTGGGCAGCAGCACAGGAAAGTGGGGAGGTTAAACTGCAAAACATCCCCCTGTGTTCCCGCAAAAGCCTCTCGTTTATCCCCTAACCCCCTCCCCATGAAAATCTCCACCCCTGCCCTGGCCCACACAGACCCCCTCACTCCAATGCAGATTTTTAACTTTTCTTACTTGTCCTTGGCCTTCCACAAACATTGTTCCCATCAAAATCATCAAAGGCTTTTACAATGAGAATGAGAAAACAAACTAAATCAAACCCAAAGAAACCGCTATCGACCTCCCCACCACACACAGTTTGGGTCTGAATTTTTCTACTGAAATGTTGAGGCAATAAAACTCTCGCTGCTCTTGTCCAGAAACAAACCTAAGCCCCCCATGCAGTACCTGGGGCAGCTATGTCTGACCCACCAAGGCTTCAGCTCCTTTGGGGAGATTTCCAGCTGCCCAGTCCTGCTGCTATTCCAGGGGAGCAATTCCTGACTCCTGTCAGCATTTATCTCAGCCCCGTTCTGGGCATCACAGGTTTCTCCGGGAAAAGGCAGCGAGTGGTTCTAGGGTCCAGTGATCCTCCTCCAAACCGAGCTAGAACCTGAGACTCCTTCCCCTTCCCCAGGCTGTGGGCGGGGAGGCATTTCACAGAGCTCTCGGAGCTATAGCCCGTAGCTAAGGAGAGAGAAAAAGCCTCCCATCCCCCTCTGCTCTGGGGGCTGGGTTTCCTCCTGAAGCCTCTGCCCCCCACCTAGTGCCTATGGCTCATCCCTGACCCTTGCTGCTGCTCCTTGCTATAGACTGTGAAAGGAGCGGAGGCAGCGCAGGAGCCTTCTGGGGACGCAGATCTGAGGCTTTGGGAGAGACACATTGTCTGAGACATCAGAGCGCTGCAAACCCTGCAGCCACCCCCTCACTCCGGGGCCTGTTCCAGCCCTGAGTCTGGGCTACCACGATTCCTCCCCCAGAGCAGGGCGCCCACAGATTACAGCCTGGAAATAGGCGTGTGAGACTAACTCCTGCTTTCCCTGACAGGGCCTCCCCTAGACCAAGTGGCATCCCAGGCAAGACGTGTCTTCAGTGCCCCCCACCCCCGCTCCATATGTTAAACCATTGAATACCTTATTTTTATTGCATTTGTAGCTCATTTCATGATTTTGATGCACAGTTAGGATCCAGGATTTTCTCTATCATATAAGACAATAAATGTTCATGCTAGGATGTGTAAATCTGTATTTATTCATGCCATATATAAGCAAATTAAAAATCATTTCTTTTAAGCATATAGAAACTTAATTTTGACAGTAACTGAAATGTACTAACATCTAGAAATGGAGCACTCACCAGCACAGGGTGGGCCAGTATTAAATAGTGTTACAGTCGGAGACAGACAGCGTTAGGATGTTAACCCCAGGCCCTTTGTTCAAAGGTCGCTTCTCTCGCTTTTCCCCCATGAACTAAAGCGCAGCATTCGAGAGATCCAGAGACTAGTTGATGACGTTTCCAAGGGCTAAAATAGCAAGTGATGTCCATCTTGCATTGGCCAGTGTTGACTGGAGAGATGGTTTATGGAGAATAAACGCCAAGGTGAGAAGTAGCAGCCCAAAAAGGCCCCCTTGCAAGTGCTGAAGTAGCTCAGTTGGGAGAGCATTAGACTGAAAATCTAAAGGTCCCTGGTTCAATCCCAGGCTTCAGCAGGCTGTTTCATCCCTCTTGCTGCAGCAGTGGGCTCTTTCCTAGGAGCACAACACTGCCTCTACTCAATGCAAGTCCCTCATTTTGGGCTTCCCTGCAGGAAAAGGCAGCATTGGCTTCTGCACCCAGTTGGCCCACCGGACCTTTCTTTCTTCTCTTGCTGCTTCTCAGCAAGGGGAAGAAAAAGAAGCTCCCCTTCAAGCTAGAGTCACAAAGGTGATGTAAGGACGACTTCCTGACAGGGCCGGCTCTAGGTTTTTTGCTGCCCCAAGCAAAAACATTTTTGGCTGCCCCCCGCCCCGAATTTTTTTTGCTTTTACATGTTTGCACTTTGCAGTTTTGTTTTGACTGTTTAAAATTAAAAAAAAATGAAAACAGAGAATTTGTAGTTAGTGAAACAAAACCATTTCCTACTAATGTAATTTTAACATTTACTTTTAACAAAACCCTCCTGCCTGGCCCAACTCTTACCTTGCTGCAGATCTGGCCCGAGGCAGATTCAGCTCCAGTCACCACCGCTCCCAGGGCCAGGGGTTGGAGCTGCTGCTGGATCCCAGCCCCGCTCATCCTTGGTCTTCGCCTTGGCCCTGGCATGAGCTGGGCTCAGCCTGGGCTGCCACTCTGCTCCCCTCTCTCATCCCCTGGCAGGAGGCAGCGCAGAGGGGAGGAGGCGGGGACAAGCCAAGGAGGAGCGGCCCGCCCGGGCATCATGTCCCTCCCGTCCTCTGCAGCCAGAGCAGGGACGCACTACCGGCTCCTGCCTGGGGGGCAGCCGCTGCCTGTGGGAGAGCGGCGAGGACAAGCCGAGGAGGAACGGCCCATCCTCTGCAGCCGGGGAAGGGCCGCGCTACTGGCTCCTGCCGCTCTTCCGCGGTCAGCGGCCACCACCCCCAAGGCGGAGCCGGTAGCGCGGCCCTGCCCTGGCTGCAGAGGACGGGCTGCTCCTCAGCTGGTTCGTGCCGCTCTCCCGCAGTCAGCGGCCACCCCCACTCCCTAGGCAGGATCCAGTAGCGCGGCCCTGCCCAGCTGCAGAGGACAGGCTGCTCCTCAGCTTGCAGCAGCACGAACCAGGGCCGCCCAGAGGATTCAGGGGGCCTGGGGCGAAGCAATTTTGGGGGCCCCTTCCATAAAAACAAGTTGCAATACTGTAGAATACTGTATTCTCATGGGGGCCTCTGTGGGGCCTGGGGAAAACTGCCACACTTGCCCCCGACCCCGTTTGCCCCGGGAAAAATAAACATTTAAAAACCTTCTGCATCTCAGCACAAACCCAGTTTTGAGAATTTCTTTTCAAGTCACCTTTACAAGGTATCACTGGTTCTCAGCATCAGCTAGTGCTAAAAGGCACTAAAGCTCATTAAAAAGGTTGTACAAATATTTTCTGTCAAAACTTTTTTTGGATCGAAAACTAGGGGTTTTTAAAAAGCAGAAACAAATCAGACAATGTCTGCTTTCTTTCAAAATTTGTTGTGGTTTTTCTAATTGAAAAAGCTGAAATAAATCTGCCAAAACCTGAACATGATTTGGGGTTTCAGAAGTGTGTGGCCAAATATTTGCTGCTTGCTGTGTTTGATTGTTTAAAGGAACAATAAAAAAATTCTGCTTAAAAAAAAATCCAAACCTTTGGAACCACCTCAGCTTGTGACCCAACGCCTGAGCCCATCCAAGCAGAGATTTTTCCAGGTTTCTGATACTCTGCTGGCTTCCTTGACTCATATCTGGCTTCATAACTTTGGATTCATTTAGGTTAGAACATAAGAACAGCCATACTGGGTCAAACTAAAGGCCATCCTGCCCAGTATCCTGACTACTGACAATGGCCAATGCCAAGTGCCCCAGAGGGAGTGAACCTATCAGGTAATGATCAAGTGATCTCGCTCCTACCATCCATCTCCACTCTCTGACAAACAGAGGCTAAGGACACCATTCCTTACCCATCCTGGCTAATAGCCATTAATGGACTTAATCTCCATGCATTTATGTGTTTCCTAGAGACTGGCTCCATGGGGTCCCTCGCAAACTGGAGACGGTTACTGTGGATTTGTCTTTAGTATAAACTATGTACATACTCCACGAACTGAGCATTTGAGCTTGTTCCAGAATCTGGAATGAGCCTATGTTGTCAAAACTGAAATAGCACATGCATGTGAATGGACACAGGGTGCTAAAATTAAATTAATCCAGGGGTTCTCAAACTGGAGGTCAGGACCCCTCAGGGGGTCACGAGGTTATTACTGGGGGTCGTGAGCTGTCAGCCTCCACCTCAAACCCCGGTTTGCCTCCAGCATTTATAATAGTGTTAAATATATAAAAAAGTGTTTTCAGCTTATAAGGGGGGGTCACACTCAGAGGTTTGCTATGTGAAAGGGGTCACCCTGACAAAAGTTTGAGAACCACTGAATTAACCCCTCTGGAACCTCAGGGAATGCGGGGGAGGGGGGTCTCCGTTGGTAGGGTTGGGAAGGATATTGCTCTTCTCATGTGATCCCTCCCCCCAGTGGCTAATTTTAAATGAAGCTACCCTCCCCTGACACGAATCTCCCTATGGCACTGAAATTACAAGTAGACTATAATTTGGCATTTGAGAAGTGACAGGGACAGTGGCCCTAATGGAAAAGCTCACAGCTCGGCTCTTCTGCAAGCCTCAAACTGCTGATGAGCTGTAGGGTAGGGAAGGCTGTGCCTCCCAGACAGCCTGGCCCTGCCCCCATCCGACCCCCACCCACTTCCTGCCCCCCGACTACCCCCCTCAGAATCCCCGACCATCCTGCTCCTTGTCCCCTCACCGTCCCCCAAAGACCCCCAACCACCACCCTGGGACCCCACCCCTGCTCCCCGTCTGCCCCAACCCCTATCCATCCCCCCCGGGGTCCTGACAGACCCCCCCCGAACGCCCGCAATCCAACTCCCCCCATTCCCTGCCCCCACCCCCCCCACCTCTGCCCCCTCCCTGTGCCCTGACTGTCCCCATGGACCCCCTGCCCCTTAGCCAACCCCCCCTGGCCCCAGCCTCTTACCCCCGGCTCCCTCCTTACCCGGAGCCTCAGCGCGTCGCCGAGCAGCTGCAGCGTGTGGCCGGCGGGGCCTGAACCGCCGAGCCGTGTGGGGAGGGGGCGAGGCTGGGAGCTCCAACGGGGCCTGAGCCCCGCCCCGAGCCGCGTGGGGAGGGGGCGAGGCTGGGAGCTCGCGCCGAGCGGAGGGAGCTGGAGCCTGGAGCTCACAGCCCCGCCCCCCCCCCACGCGGCTCGGAGCGGGGCGGAGCTCAGCCCCCCCACCCCTCCCCCGGAGCCACGCAGCTGCAGCAGAGGAGGAGCGGCCCGTCTTCTGCAGCCAGGCGGGGCCGCGCTACCGGTAAGGGGCCATCCCTCTCCCCCAAGCGGAGCCGGTAGCGCGGCCCTGCGCCGGCTGCGGGGGACGGGCCGCTCCTCCGCTCGCAGCGGCAGGATGAGCTGTGGCCCCAGCCCCAGCCTTTTGCCGCCCCCTATATTTTGCCGCCCTAGGCACCAGCTTGTTTTGCTGGTGCCTAGAGCCGCCCCTGGTTAGGGCTTTAACCTGACCATCTACTTTAACCTGCTCCTGAGAAACATTTTCCTCACCAATGAGATCTTTCTGCTCTTGATCTAACTTCACACTTCCTTCTGAGACATCAGACAGACATTCAGAAACTCCACTCACAGACACACTGCTTCCTGGCACAGACAAACCTTTGGAGCAACCCACCTCAGGCAAACCATTGCCCACAATAGACACAGGTTAAAGATCATTCCTCTCCTGTGACTGGCTACCTGGACTGAACAAAGCTTTAACGTTTTCCTCAATTAAAAGATCTTTAGGCAATAACTTCCTGACGCCAGCTATCACTTCATGCTGAGCCCCATTCCATTCAAGGTGGATTCTGGCTAAAGGCACACGCACAGTAAACTCATAGAGGATCACAACATTCACACTCTAATTTGGTAAATAATCTTCCTCTTTGACCAGATCTGCTTTAACAAGAGTGATGTTAGAAGCCATAATTTGCCCTAAACAGCTTTTACCATTGACTTTTACACACTCTATGAATTTTCCATTACCACTCCCATACATAGCACTGGCACAATTTATGGGGCCACCCTCTACTGAACACACAGTAACAGCATTGACATAAGAGGTGGCATTGTTGGGGCACATTTGGTTACGCCCAGACAACTGCTCAGAGTTATACAACATACCAACATTGTTACAAACTGGACTTTCAAGAGGATACAATTTCTGCTGTTCTTCCCTTGCTTTTTTGACTTGAAGCTGGGGTCTAGCAGTTTCTTGTTGCATCTGTCGAGTTTTCTCCTCAGCAGCCAGCAGCTCCTTACGTGCTTTTTCTTCTCTCTCAGCAGCTTCTTTCTCTCTCTCAGCAGCCTCTTTCTCCAGCTGGGCCAAGGCTCGCTTCTCTTCCATTCGAATTTCTGCCAGGTTTTGCTCATGTTCAAACTGCAGGCTGTCCATCAGGCCTTGCAGTTTCATTGCTTTTGCTGATGCTTTCTCTCTCATGGTCACTGATCTTTAACCAACCAAACTCTCAATCCCAAATTTTGAATTTGGATAGCGTGGGGTTCTGGCCCAAAGCTTAATTGACCTGGTTCTGTGGATCCAAGCACGACTACGCCACTGTGACGAGGCGGTTCTGGCGGGACCCAACTGAGAGTGCCAATTCAGGACCAATTGCTCAAACAGGGCAGTCACAGCCCAAGCCTGGGGTTTTTCCACCTCTAAGGCAAACCAAACCAGCCAGACAAGAAGGACTTCGGTTTCACCCCACTGGCTAACCACAAGTCACACAAGCAATTTCCTTAGACACTCCAGTCTCCCAGTATCGCCACCAGTGCCACTCGTCCTGGGGATGAATGGTTATAAAAACCAACACCCCAGTAAAATAAAAAGGTTCTCTCGATCCCAAAAAATCAAGCCCCAGACCCAGGTCAATATACACATCAGATCTTACTCACGAATTATGCTGTTGCCAATCCTTTAGAATCTAAAATCTAAAGGTTTATTCATAAAGGGAAAAAGGTAGAGATGAGAGCTAGAATTGGTTAGATGGAATCAATTACATACAGTAATGGCAAAGTTCTTAGTTCAGGCTTGTAGCAGTGATGGCATAAACTGCAGGTTCAAATCAAGTCTCTGGAGTACATCCCCAGCTGGGATGGGTCATTAGTCCTTTGTGCAGAGCTTCAGCTTGTAGCAAAGTCCCTCCAGAGGTAAGAAGCAGGATTGAAGACCAGATGGAGATGAGGCATCAGCCTTATATAGGCTTTTCCAGGTGTAAGAACCTCTTTGTCCTTACTGTGGAAAATTACAGCAAAATGGAGTCTGGAGTCACATGGACAAGTCCCTGCACTTTGCTGAGTTACAAGGCATGTCTGCCTTCTCTCAATGGGTCAGATGAATAGCTGATGGTCCTTAATGGGCCATCAAGCAGGCTAGGCAGAGCTAACACCAACTTGTCTGGGATGTCACCCAGAAGCAGAGCACAAATACAAAATACAGACAGTATAAAGCCAATACTTATAACTTCAACTACAAAATGATACATACATATAGACAGCATAATCATAACCAGCAACCCATAACCTGGTCTTGGACACCTTAGATGACCCCCTTTACCTAAGATTTGGTGCCACTACAGGACCTTGGTTGCAAACCATGTTCTATATGGTCCCAGTTTATATCAATAACGTCACACAGGGGTAGGCAACCTATGGCACGGGTGCTGAAGGCAGCACGCAAGCTGATTTTCAGTGGCACTCACAATGCCCGGGTCCTGGCCACCAGTCCGGGGGGCTCTGCATTTTAATTTCATTTTAAATGAAGTTTCTTAAACATTTTAAAAGCCTTATTTACTTTACATACAACAATAGTTTAGTTATATATTATAGACAGAGAAAGATCTTCTAAAAATGTTAAAATGTATTACTGGCGCACTCAAAACCTTAAATTAGAGTGAATAAATGAAGACTTCTGAAAGGTTGCTCACCCCTGAGTTAGAAGGTCAGAATTGTAGAAAATTGGTAAGGGAAATCAATGACCAATCAATGAAAATAAGAAGGAAGGTTTGAAAAGTATATTAATCCTAACAATGGTAGTGATAAATTACTAGACGGAAATGGCAGAATTATCAAAAATAATGCAGAAGAGGTAAAAGTGTTCAATAAGTGTTCTCTCCTGGATTTGGAGAAAAACAGATGCTGTACTCATATCATAAGATGTTGACGATGACACTCTTTCCATTCCAACAAGAACTCACAAGGACATTAAACAGCAGCTATTACAGTTAGACATGTTTAAATCAGCAGGTCCGGATAACTTGTATCCAAGAGTTTTTAAAGACCTGGTGGAGGAGCATGGTGGACTATTAACGTTGATTGTAATTAGGACTTGGAACACTGGGGAAATTCCAGAAGACTGGAATTAAGCTAATGCTGTGCCAATACTAAAAAGTGTAAAAGAGATGATCCAGCTAATTACAAGAGTGTCAGTCTGATATCAATACTGAGCAAAATAACAGAGCAGTCGATACTGGATTTCGTTAATAAAGAATTAAAGGAAGGTAATATAATTAGTACCTATTAACAAAGGTTTAGAGAAAATAGATCCTATCAAACTAACTGGATATCCTTACTAGATGAGATCAAAAGTTTGGTTGCAGCTAATATTATTGATGTAATATATCTAGACTTCTGTAAGGCATATGACTTGTTTCAGCACAATATTTTGACTAAAAAACTAGAATGATACAAAATAAACACAGCATACATTAAACAGATTAAAAACTGGGATTGTAAATGGGGAACCATGGTCGAGTGGATTTATTTCTAGCGGGTTCCCACAAGGATTGCTTTTTCCCCGTGTGCTATTTAACATTCTTATCAATGACCTAGAACAGAATATAAAATCATCACGGATAAAGTTTGCAGTTACCACAAAGATTGGGGGGTGGTGGTAACTAATGAAGTGCCAGTAGATTCAGGCTCCAGCACTGGGAGTCTGGGAAGTTGTCTCAGCCCTGGCTGGAGGGTTATTTCCTGTTCCACAAAGAGGGGAAGTTCCATTCCCAAATCCCGTGCCTTGAAATTAGGCCTTATCTGACACTACACCCCCATATTCAGCATAGTGGTATGGTTATAATATGATTAGGACATAATTATGATGCATTTTGTGCAAGATGTGTCATGCTGAGTATGATTATCCTATTTGTGTGCATGGATCATGTTTGTATCTGAAGTTATGGATATTGACTCTGTATCTGTATTTCAAATGTGCTTACTATGGGTAACACCCACAACGAGCCTTTCAGGTACAACAATGAAGAAGCCAGACAGAGCTGATGGCTCATCAACAAAGACAATGGACCGTGGAAGAGCTTAGCCTTCCTGTGATTGTTTCAGCCAGCCTATGAGTCATGGCTACTATGACTCAGCAGGACACGCTAGGACATGTGACTAGACCACATGACAACGAACTCCATTTTGGTACCTGTATTTTTCCACAAACTGGACTGGGAACTTAGTTTGGAACAAATGGTTCCCGCCATATGGAAAAGCTACATAAGGTGGGGTGTGACATCATCTCTTGGCCTCATTCCCCACACAAGAGAACTCCTGGAAACACCTGAGGAAAAAAAGACTGAACTGGGGGAACTGCTGCTCCCAGGGTAAAGGGATTTCTAGCTTGTGTATGGAAACTTGGGGGACTGCTTGTATCATCAGTCAGGGTGAGAAATTGCTAATTCAAATTCTATCCATCTAGTATGTTAGGCTTAGTTTGAGCTTTTGGTTATCTGCTAAATAATCTGCTTTGATCTGTTTGCTATCACTTAGAATTGTTGGGATACGTTAGGGTTCAGTAAAACAGCTGGGAAGCTGCTAATGTGCTGACATGCATTGGGGACAAAGGCATAAGCAGGCAGTAATTCTTTGCTTAACAATTAAGTTGCCATATTTTTCCTCTCTCTGTTGCTTGTAAGAATTGACATTGATGCAGCTGCATGAGAAATGTAGTTGCTGGAATGAATGTCCTTTGTGTGAAAGAAAGTAAAAGAAATGTTACCTCCCCCTCCCTTCCTTTCCCAGCTACATAAACAAGCCCTGGCTTATGGCCCCTTCCTCCCTCCCCGAGAACTGCTCATTGACCCTTCCTCCATACCCTGAGAACTGCTGTTTAGGGAAATTTGTGGCAACACATTATTGCAAAGAACGGTATTTTCAAAGTAAAAACGCCTCTATGATACTGTGACAGTGGATAGGGGTGGGTATACTAATTGTATGAGCGTTTCTACTACTTAATAAGGGGTTTTGGGGTGTTGTAACGGATGTAGGTGTTTACATACAAACTTGGATAAAAGGCGTGTGATGTAGCTAATCCAGTGCTTACTCGATAGTTGGGTCAAGGGGAACAAGTAACGCAATAAAGAAGCCTGTATTCATATCCGCCTCTGGATCAACCGGCTCCTTTTTTGTTCTAACAATAATTACTTAAAATCTACTTTTCTGCCATTAATAAACTTGTTTTATGCTTTATCTTAATCAGTGCATTTTGAGTGAAGTGTTTGGGGAAAAGCTGAGCTTGGTTAGCACAGGCTTGTTGTGCACATCTTTCCCATATCGAGGGGAAGGTGAACTATTAATGAGCTGACATTACAGAGATCCCTGTGCACTATAAGATGGTATAATTCTGAATTTATACTACAGCAGGTGTGCAAGGCTGGGGAGCTGGGAAATTGGCTGTCGTCGTCTATCTGTCCTTGAGTGGCTTAGGTAAAGCACTCAGGTAGCTTAGTTGGCTGCATGGTGCCTCCTGCTGTCGTGTTGGGTGATAACAGGGCCTGGAGAGGCTGGCTGAATCTCCAGCAAAACAGTGTGAAAAGGGCCAGCCCAGCTTGAGGGTTAGAAGGCACAGTGGTTCCCAGAAGCCCCCCAGACTGCACCCCGGGGTGACAACCCATCACACCCTAGAGTACACAAGTCTCAGCAGGTTTGTCACATCCTGTCCCCTCCCTTTCTCCACCCCAGATATTTCCTGCCTCCCACCACCTCCAGCAGCTCCTACCCTCCTATGCACGTACTGCTCCTCTCCCTTCAAGCAGAACCCACCACCAGCTCCCTGAGAATCCCTTACCTGAGCGAGCTCCATTGCAGCCATTTCCTTCCCTCTGGGAGGATGAAATGATCTGGAGCAAAACGTGGACGTTAATCTGTAGCCTGCCAGGACGAGAAGGGCAATGTGAGAGAATGCAGAGGGGGCTTTTGTCCATTCCACATGCCGATTCCCCCCCTGATTTTTCCCTTTTAATGGACACTCTAGGTTCTGCCACACTGTGAAGCACAGAGTGACCTTATTCCAGTACAGGCCTAGCCCCCTCCCACCAGGGTGTAACCCTCTGAGACATGGTGAAACCCTCCCAGTAACATCCTCTGTTATACTTACCAAGTTTGCAGACAATACCAAGCTGGGAGGGGTTGCAAGTGCTTTAGAGGATAGGCCAGGGAGGGAGAGCTCAGTGGTTTGAGCATCGGCCTGCTAAACCCAAGGCAGTGAGTTCAATCCTTGAGGGGGCCATTTAGGGATTTGGGGCAAAAATCTGTCTGGGGATTTGTCCTGCTTTGAGCAGGGGATTGGACTAGATACCTCCTGTGGTCCCTTCCAACCCTGATATTCTATGATTAAAATTCAAAATGATCTGGAGAAAAGGCCTGAAGTAAATAGGCTGAAATTCTATTAGGACAAATGCAAAGTGCTTCATTTAGGAAGGAACAATCAGGTGCACACATACAAAATGGGAAATTCCTGCCCAGGAAGGAGCACTGCGGAACGGGAGCTGGGGGCCAGAGTGGATCACAAGCTAAGTATAAGTCAACAGTGCAAACGGGCAAACATCATTCTGGGATGTATTTGAGGGAGTACTGTAAGCAAGACACAAGCAGTAATTCTTCCACTCCACTCTGTGCGGATTAGGCCACAACTGGAGTACTGTGTCCATCTGTGGGTGCCACATATGAGGAAAGATGTGGACAAATTGGAGAAAGTCCAGAGAAGAGCAACAAAAATGATTAAAGGTCTAGAAAACATGACCTATGAGGGAAGATTGAAAAAACTGGGTTTGTTTAGTCTGGAGTAGAGAGGACATGATAATAGTTTTCAAGTACATAAAAGGTTGTTACAGGGATGTGGAAGAAAAAAATTGTTCTTAACCTCTGAGGATAGGACAAGAAGTAATGGCCTTAAATTGCAGCAAGGGCAATTTAGGATGGAGATTAGGAAAAAACTTCCTAACTGTCAGAGTGGTTAAACTCCAGAACAAATAGTGTAGGGAAGCTGTGGAATCTCCATCACTGGGGATTTTTAAGAGCAGGCTGGACAAACACCTCAGGGATGGTCTAGATAATACTGAGTCCTGCCTTGAGTGCAGGGGACTGGCCTAGATGACCTCTCGAGGTCCCTTCCAGTTCTATGATTCTATGAACGAAAGGCCAGAGACGAGCAGAATCAAAGGAGTCACTCTGGGGATTCTCCCTGTCACTGTCCCCAAGGCAGCTCTCTCAGGTTTACAAAGCTGTTTGATGCTCCAGCCTTTATCCAGTCTCTCCTGGCAGTGCCCCCTTCATGGGCTGGGCCTAGTTTTAGCCTTTGGGAAGCGTGACCCCGGGGGCTCTGAGACTGGGCCTTTTTGCCTCAGCACATCTCGTTCCTTTCTGTGGCTCCCCAGTGAGTCCCAATGAGTAGATACTCCTCATACAGACTGTGAACATAAGAACATAAGAGCTGCCCACTGCGTCAGACCAATGGTCCATCTAGCTCAGTGGCCAATGCCAGGTGCTTCAGAGGGAATGACCAGAACAGGGAATCATCAAGTGATCCACCCCGTCACCCATTCCCAGCTTCTGGCAAACAGAGGCTAGAGACACCATCCCTGCCCAGCCTGCCTGTGACACTGCCAGATGAGGTGTTAGCTCTTGCAAAAGCCCCCATGTCTTCACTGAACAGGGACAAACGCATCGCTGGAATCAGTCTGACTCACCTGTGTTAGTATTAGGTATTAGGATTATAAGAATGCGTTTACACTTTATTGAATGCTTGTGAGTTGCTGCCTGGGTTAACATCTGACTAGTTGCATTGGGAGCCTCTGTGGCTCTGTAAATCACCAGACAGGAGAGAGACTTTACCTAAGTGAAGTGCTGATTGGCAACCGAATGCATTACACCCTGCCTGGCAGGAAAGGTCCATCCACACCAGATAGACTATTATGGGACGTTAAAGACGACAAAAGACTGTTGTTGTGCTCTTGACTTCCCAGTAGCTGAGTTTCCAGCTCAGAGCACATGGCAGGAAGGGGATGAAAACCCCCACACAGAAGGAACTGATGATCTGTATGTTGCTTGGACTCTGGGGGGGCAAAGTTTCTAGGCATAAGCACGAGATCCCCAGCTGCTTAGCCGGGGTTAGTCCTAAAGAATATGCAGAGCTTGCTTATTATAGAAGCTTCTATAACCTTTGAAATCTAAGACTGCAACTCGTCTGCATCTATAGGATTACCTGCTTTAACTTTGTAAACAACTCTCCTTTCCTTTTAAATAAGTCTTAATACAGGTTATGACAGGACTGGCTACAAGTGTTGTCTTTGTTGTGAGATCTAAGATTCAATTGACCTCAGTAAGTGACTGGTCCTTTGGCATGAGGTCAGGCTTGACAAAGCCCTGGCTGGGATGATTTAGTTGAGGATTGGTCCTGTTGGTGTCACTAGGCATAGATAACTCAGGAGAATGGCTCTGGGCCTATGTGAACCAAAGTACCTCTATGTGAAGTGCTGCTGTTAGCCTTACTAAACTTTTGTAACCTCTTGTGCTATGTGCTGACTGCTAGCAGCTGCAAGGCCAGTTGGTACTAAATGCAGCCAATACTAGATAAGATAGGCGGAAAGCAGATGCTGTAATTAAAGTTATATGCAGGAGAAAGTAGCCCCCACACAGTGGAAAAGTACAGATAAAGAAAAACAAGGGGGTATAAATGCTGGGACCCCGCCTGCGTGTGGGTGTGTAGGATTTGAGATTGCTATTTCTCCCTTGCACCTTATTTGGGCTCAAATAAACTTGGTTTGCTTCTCCATCCTGGTGTGTTAATTAGTGCGACGCACACCGGGCAACGAACCCCGCTGTTGCCTCCCTCGGGCCGTCTGGGCCGGCAACAGTCCTGCTTTGAGCAGGGGGTTGGACTAGATACCTCCTGAGGTTCCTTCCAACCCTGATATTCTAGGATTCTATGACTGGCAGTAACCTGAACATTGCTGTGATTCGTGGGGTAAGGCAGTGGTTCTCAACTAGGGGTCCTGGGCCCCCTGGGGGCCACTAGCAGGTTTCAGGGCCGGGGCCAAGCAAGGCCGGCATTAGACTCACTGAGGCCCAGGGCAGAAAGCTCCAGTCCCAGCGCATGGGGCTGAAGTCCAGGGCCCTGAGCCCCACCACCCGGGGCTGAAGCCAAAGCCTGAGTAATGTAGCTTTGTGGGGCGCCTGTGGCACGGTGCCCCGAGAGAGGAAGAAAGTGCCCTGAGGACGCAGCCAGAGGGCTGAGCCCTGACACACGACTGGCTCAGAGGGTCTCTGCAGTCAGGAAGGGCTCGCAGCAAGGGAAGCCTGGCAACTGATGGTTGGAGGGGTGAAGAGGTTTGGGGTACGGTGGGGGAAGAAGCATCTGGGACTGGATAACCTGGGGCTGGGCAGTCTCCATAGGGGACACTTGCTCCTCCTGTGCCCTTTCCACGCCCTCTTGCGAGTCGAGAATGACCACCCTGCCCCCACCCCCAGCGGCAGCCGTGTCTCAGGACTCTCCCCAGTTGCACCCACTAACTCTCCTCCCATTTGGGGTATAGCTCGGGGAACAAATTACCACCAAGATGAACCCAGCTGGCTGCTGCCTGTTCTGGTGCCACAGGGGCCTCTGGTGGGTGAAAGGCAGAACTGTAGCACTTCTCAGGCAGAACGTATCTTCTTCAAGCCAAAAAAAAGAAATTCTGCGCTGGACGTGAATTCTGTGCGTACGCAGCGGTGCAGAATTCCCGCATGAGTAACTCACACCTGGCACAAACACAACCTGCTCACTCCCATCTCTTCTCCCTATGTGTCGAGTCCCAGAGCTGCTGCTGTCATTAATGCACACAGGCTTTCACTCCCGTTAGTGCCGGCAAGACCCAATCCAGCGACAGGACTGAACCCTTATTTTCCTATCACATGGGACAGTCTCAGCTGAGGGGGAGGTGAGATGGGGAGGGGGTACAACGGGGAAAGTTGTTGTACCCATGTTGGTCCCAGCAAAGAGGTATTTTTAATTGGTTCTAAAAAAATTACCTCACCCACCTTGTCTCCCCAAGAGCTCTGAAAGTGGCAGGAGGAGACAAACAGGAAGACAGAGCTCAGGACTCTAAACTAAACATTTCAAACCCCTGGAAGAAACTACATTTCCCTTCTGCCCCTGGGTATGTTTGTATCCTACAGGAGGGACCACCCCATTCCCCTCACAGCAGCAACGGAGACTGCAGCCAGCCCCAGATGGTCTTTCCCAATCCTGGGATGTTTGTTGTGACAAAGATTCTGTGTGGTGGGTGCACGGGCTGGGTACAGCTGGACTGATCTGCAGATTGGAAAGTCAGGGCAACTCTAGCACAGCTTGGGGGCTGTGGGCAGGGGGAGCAGTTCTGGAGCTGGGCCTCTGTCCTCTCCAGGTCCCATGGCAGATGGCTCTGGCAGCATCAAGTGGGTCCATCACTGCAGGGGAAGGTTGGGGTACTGTCTGAGATCAGGGTGAGAATTGGAGGGGGGGGGTCTATTCCCAAGAATGGGGGATGGAATTCACCTCCCCACCCCTCTGCAGAGCTCAGCAACTAGGGCTTTATCCAGTGAAGTGAATTTCACTCTGGCTGACTCTGAGTCAGCCACTCAAAGATCCTTGTGCCTTCGGTTCCACACTGGCCACAGGAGTCGACTAGTTCTTCCTCCCCAGACTGCCGGGGGCAGCCAGGGATAATTAGTGGGTTATGGGAATTAGAAGATGAAAATTCACTAAGAACAATGATATTTGTGTGTTTATTATTAAATCCCCAGACACCCACCAATCCCCGTCCTCCTTCTGATGAGCTATAAATATCTAAGGGACTCAGCTACGGATCCTGCAGTCAGTTCCTGCCCTTCCCCACTTTCTAAAGCAGCACTTTTAAGAACAGGGCAGGGAAACATGTAAATACTTTGAACCAAATTCCAGGAGCTGCTGAGCATGGAGAAGTTAAAATGAAACCAAGGTTCCGTCTCTCCAAGTACCTGGCCCGTAGTGCAAAATAACAGACACTCCCCCAAAATCTGAAATGGCCACTTCATAGCTGATAAAATGTTATTAATCTGTTCACTTCTGGGAATTACCACTAAGAGAAACAACCCAGTGACGGTGATATCCTGAGGAAAAGATCTCATGTGTCTTTAGATCATACCGATTTGTAATCTGGAACGATATACACTAAAATGCCTAATTCGTAGCCCTACCGCAATTGCCTGGTGTCCCTACAGGGCAGAATTAAAGTTGGTGCCTTAGTTGTGAATTTCCATCCCCTAGCATATTGCAATTGCTGTTAAGTGGGTTTGACAAAATTCATTTTGTCTATTTCTTTCTTTTAATTTCAATAGAGCGTGATTTTTTTTAAGCCCTTTTTTCAATGTTTACAATTTCAATGTTCAGAGCTGTGGGAAGTTATGGGGGTCGTCAGACAACAATTATTTAATAACAGTAACTGTTGAGATTCCAAAAGCCAAATCATATAACTGTTCAAAGAGAAATTGTCAATGTCACAGGCAAAATATACAGTGTAAATATCCTTAAATCAAACTCCACTTTCTCCAGAAGCATTTCTGTATATTACCTATATAAATATTTTTTCATCTGTGTGTGTACAGTAAAATCAACATTTACTGCAATTTATTCATAAAAATCCAATTCTTTCAAGCGTAATTTTAAGTAATGAAGTACTTGAAGTCTTTCACTTCCTAGACTGGAATGTTTCACTTCAGGATAACTACACCCTCCCTGTGATGTATTTCACTCTCAGTACTGTAACCCCCTCGTGATATAGCTCCTGTCTGGGAGCTCTGCTGAGGCCAGTGGCATTATGATCAGGTGACACACTGACACATGAGCAGACACACATGGGGGAGGGTGGAGGATGAGGTAACATGGAGCCTACCAAAGTTGAACATGGCCCTAAGAGCAAACACTCTCTCAGCCTCTCCTCTCTCCCACCTCCCAGAGTCAGTAATTCTGAGAAATCGTTCCCTGAAATCTAAATAGCCCCAGTATGAGAGACAGTGATTAATGCAGGTACCTTAGGGGCTGCAGTGCCAACCCCCTGCCTGGATGAGGAGGGTGAAGAATTGCAGTAGAAATGGGTTAGGCTGGGAGAGGGCACAGCTGATGGGGGTCTGGGAGCCAAGTTGACCAAGAGGCCAGGACTCATGGGAGGTTTAGGAGAAGAAGTCAACAGGACTGGGTAGAGGCATTTCAGTGTATTTTCCCCATTAACCATTCTGCCATGTATTTAATTTAGAAACTTTTCATTCCCATCTAAACACCTTGGAGCTAAGCTGGGTTGATGCATTTCCACTTACAGCGGTACAGTTGTAATTAGGTGCTTAATCAGATGCTCATGCAGCACAAAGCAGTCAATAATGGGCGTGCTTCCATTCATTAACTTGACTGTGTGCTGTGCATCGCTTTGAAAAAAAAGATGCTGTGAGGGAGTGTCAACATTTTAGGCATTAAGAAATGGTAAGTAGGTGTCAGTTCATTTCCCATGCGTTTAGCCCTTTCGCCCTAAAACGCGCATTTGGCTCTTTGACGTTGCTTTATCCGCCCCACCAGAAAACGCTGTAGGGAACCCGGTCATTACAGCCGACCGCACTAGGTACCGTTCTACCAGCTCTGGGCCAACATTCAAATGGTTCTGTTTGTTCATCTTTCATTCAGCTTTGCAATTCTTAGATCCCATTTAAAAACTGGAAGTGAAATAACCGAAGCAAGTTAAGACGAGAGGGATACTGGGCATAGGTGGGGGTAAAACAATAACTGGAAAGAAACTGACTCTGCAAAAAGGAACATCGCAAACTATCAGAGCCCCAGACCCCGCAGCTGAACCCACCCCAGCCAGGCATATCAAGCTGGGTCCCTGAAAAATCGCCCAGCCCGTCTGGCAGTGAACGCTGTGTGTTCCAGGCAGAGCTACGGTGTGTGCGTCTGCTCTGCTGACGTGCTGCTTTGGTACGGAACGCGCCACGGCCACAGGGAGCAGAGACATGGACTCCTACAAAACACAATCCCAGATACATCTCCAATGCCACATCCCCCCCAGCTCCCCACTGTCTGCCATCCCCGCCCCCACCTCCACATGGCCATGCTCAGCCTACTGCTAACAGTTCCTCCCAGCCTTCAGCACTATAAATAAATAAAACATGGTGTTACAGAAGGTAGATCGTGCCACAGAAACCTGATCTGGATGTCAGTAAGGCTTTTGATACAGTTCCACATGGGAAACTATTCGTTAAATTGGAGACGATGGGGATTAATATGAGAACCAAAAGGTCAATAAAGAATTGGTTAAAGGGGAGTCTACAAGGGGGTCATATTGCACGGTGAGTTGTCAGGCTGGAGGGAGTTACTAGTGCAGTTCCTCAGATCAGTCTTGGGACCAGTCTTACTCAACACTTTTATTAGTGATCTTGGCACAAGAAGTGGGAGTGGGACACAGAGCCGGGAGGGATTGCCAATATGGAGGAGGACAGGAAAATCATACAAGAAAATCTGCATGTCCTTGAAAGCTGGAGTAATAGAAATGGGATGAAAATTAATAGTGCACAAATTCTAGTTGTTAGTCCCCAAGTGCATAATTTTGCAATACGCTGGGGATTTATCAACTGGAACTGACAGAGGAGGAGAAAGACCTGGCTGTATTGGTTGATCACAGGATAATTATGAGCTGTCAACGTGATGCGGCCGTGAAATAGGTTAATGCAGTCCTAGGATACATCAGGTGAGGTATTTCCAGCAGACACATGAAAGGGTTAGTACTGTTATACAAGGCACTGATGAGATCTCATCTGAAATACACCTCTACCTTCTGGCCTTAAAGTCTGTGAGTCTATAAACTGTGCCTTGCGTTGCACAGACACTGATGGAGATCAGGGCCCCATTGTGCAGCACATGGCAGAGACCCTGACTGAGATCAGCACCCCCATTCTGCTGGGCACTGCACAGACA
Organism: Mauremys mutica; assembly: GCF_020497125.1. NCBI lineage: Eukaryota > Metazoa > Chordata > Testudines > Geoemydidae > Mauremys > Mauremys mutica. Next base: position 93,852 of record NW_025422997.1, on the reverse strand, counting down.
GAGAGGGACAGTCCTTGCCCCAAAGAAATCACAATCCAAGTAAACAATGGGGAGGAGGAAAACAGAGAGGGGCTGTGACTTCCCCAAGGTCACCAAGCAGGTCAGGGACAGAGCCAGGAACAGATCCCGTTAACGCCAGAGCCACATCACCCGCAGCTTGGGAAGGTCCCCAGACCCCATTGTATTAGGCTGCAGAAAGAGGTGGTTTGCCCATGGATGCACAGGATGTCTTGGCAGGCAGCTCAGCTGTGGTCCCTGCACACAGCTGGGTGTATGGGTCATGGGTCAGGAGAAGTCAGTGTCCAGCCCTGTGGGGCTGTGCTCCTGGCTCATACCTCCAGCACTCACTGCTGCCCCTCCCTTCCCAGCTGCACTGTTCAGCCAGCCCCAGGCCTCTGTGAGGTCACTGCCCCCCCTCCCCTATCCCCTGCAAGCCTTCAAATAGGGACATAGTGCACCAGAGCCAATCAGAGTGCACTAGTGTAAATTCTGTCTGTACTAAGGGTTTGCACCAGTGCCTAAAGCACCAGGGTGGCAGAGACCTTCAGTGCCCAAAACAGCAGTACGGTGGCACTAGAACTGGGATCTAGTTCTAGCTCCATCACGGACAGCCTGGGTGACCTTGGATACGTCAATGTTTCTCCTCCCAACTTCAGTCTCTTTACCCAGCTGTCACTCACTGGGGTGGTCTCTCTCTCCAGAGCTGCTCACCACTACAGTCTGTGTGGGTGTCCCCAGAGCTAAGGCAGTTCAGCTCGGGAATAGTCTTACAAGGGGGCTGGGGAGTCTCTGTCCCTGGAAGATTTTAAGAACAGGTAGGACAAAGCTCTGTCAGACAATCTACATACACTTGTCCTGCCTCGGCAGAAGGAGCTGGACATGACAACATCTTGAGGTCCTGTCCAGCTCTACATTGCTATGATGTTATGCAATATAGATGCGTATAAAACAACATGATGAAACCAAATGAAAACATGGTGTCAGGCCATTCAAAAAACAAAACAAAAAACTACACTGCACAGCATAAAATGACACAATACTAAGGAGAAGAAAGCAACACGCTGCAAACTAACACACCTTAGAACAAAAGTACACAATGCAAAAGAGCTCAACTCAAACCAACATAACACAGACACCAAACCAGCTGAGGCAAAATAACGCATCATAAAACTATGCAACACAGCATGGTGCATCATAGTTCCAAAAGGCAACAGGCAAAACAGCTCAGGGTAGAACAGGACACAGCACAAAAGAGAATTCTTTCAATTAGGCCTGGAAGGGATCTTGAGAGGGCGTCTACTCCAGCCCCCTGTGTTGAGGCAGGACCAAGTATCCCTAGACATTCCCAGACTGGTGTATCTCTAACCTGGTCTTAAAAACCTCCAGTGAAGGAAATTCCACTGTCTCCCTTGGAAGCCAATGCAAGGCAAACACAGGCCAAACAACGCTGCACACACACACGCTGGGCTTGGGGTTAAGGGGAGAGGCAAGAATTCAAACAATCTGGGTTCTGCCCCAAATTCTCCATGCAAACTTGAGCAAATTACTTCAGCTCTCTGAGCTTCAGTTTCCCCATCTGTAAAATGGAGAGTCGCCTCCCACCATTGGCCTATTTAGCCTTTGAGCTTTTTTGTGGCAAGGCCTGTCCCTGTGGGCATGTCGACACTGCAGTCAGACACCGGCGGCTGGCCCGTGCCCGCTGACTTGGGCTCACACGGCTCAGGCTGTGGGGCTGTTTAATTGTGGTGTCCATGTTCCGGCTGGGGCTGCAGCCCAAGGTCTGGCACCCTCCCACCTCACAGGGTCCTACAGCCTGGCCCCAGCCTGAGCCCAGACACCTACACTGCAATTAAACAGCCCCTTCGCCTGAGCCTGTGAGCCTGAGTCACCTGGCATGGGCCAGCTGGGGGTTTTAATGGCAGGGTAGAGATATCCTTGGTGTCTGTTCAGCACCTGTCACAATGGGGACCCTGATCTCGGTGTCTGTGCAGAGCCCTGCATAACAGGGGCCTGACCTCAGTCAGGGACTCTGCAACTCCCAGCATTACAGGATCCCTAATTTTGTTTAGGGCCCCTGCAGCAACTGGTAAAATGTGGGGGCAGGATCTCTGTCAGGGTCTGTGCAGTGCACAGTACAGTGGTGGGGCGTGATCTGGGTTGGGGTCAGTGCAGTGCCAGACTCAACGGGGACACAGATCTCAGTTGAGGTCTCTAAAGTGCCCAGCACAATGGATGCAGAGGTTTGGGTCACGCTGCCTGGTATAAAGGGGGCTGTGATCTCGGTCCAGGTCTCAGTTTTCCTGGCACAACAGTGGGGTCTGATCTCACCTGGGGTCTCTTCAGCGCCTGGCAGAACAGGGCCCAGATCTCACCTGGGGTCTCTGCAGCGCCTGGCAGAACAGGGCCATGCTCAGTATGATAAGAGTCCTGATTTCAGTCACACACCTGGAGAGAAAAGTGGGAAGATTTTTGAGAATTTGATATCAGTATTTGAGAACTGAGGAGAAAATGGGGCACAAACAATATATTTGCTAATGTGAGACAGAAGCACCAACATCTGGAAGATTTTACGTCAGCATTTAACAGTTCAAGAGAACGGAGGGGAAATTGGAGGGGATTATACAGGGATATTCAATCAACAACAGAATGAGATGGATTCTTCTTGCCTCACACTCACAGGGCCAGCAGGTGCTGGGGAGTAGCTGGGACTGGGAAACCTGGGGCTGGGCCGTCTCCATGGGGGGCACTTGCTCCTCCCTCCCCTTCCTGGCCCTTCCCAGGCCCCGTTGCCAGCAGAGAGTGGCCCCCCCCAGCCCAGCCCAGAGGTGTCCCTGTCTCAGGCCCCCCCAGCCTCTGCCCGTTCACCCTCTGCCCAGCTCAGGAATCACTCGGGGGAACCATTTCCCACCCGCACAAGGACAAATCCCTGCAGGTGGAAATGGGGGAAACCCCCCAAACCTGAGACCTGAACTGGCCACTGGCGAAGGGGAGAGAAAATGGGGCACAATCGGGGGGGGGGGGAGACAGGGAACTTCTCAGGGGCTGGGGGAGGGGGGGTCACCCTGGGGGCTGCTCGTGGCTCTCTAGGGAGAAAGGGGGCAGGACGGGGGAGGAGGGGGGGTCCCCACGGGAGGGGGCAGCGGTAAATCCGAGGGGATCTCAGCCCCCCCCTTTCTCTCCCCGCTCCTCGGGGGTCACCTGCCCCCCCCGTCCATGTCCGGGCTGCACCGACATTCCCCCCCCCCCCCAGCCCGGTCTCACCCAGCGGCCCCCTCGCGCCAGAGCCCGAGACCAGCTCGCGGAGCCCGAGACGCAGCGGCCTGTGGGGGGGAGGCGGGGCCGGGCTCTGCCCGCAGCGAGGCCGGGAAGGGACCGGAGGGGAAAGTGCCCCCTGGAGACTGTCCGGCCCCAGGTTCCACCGGCCTGGTCCTGCTGCGCCAGCGCCCCCGCCCCCCCCCGCTGCTGCCCCCCCCCTGCCCAGCGCCCCCCCAGCTGCCAGTCACCCGCCCCCCTGCTGCTGCCCCCCCCTGCCCAGCGCCCCCCCAGCTGCCAGTCACCCGCCCCACTGCTGCTGCCCCCCCTGCCCAGCGCCCCCCCCGCTGCCAGTCACCCCCCCGCCCTGCTGCTGCCCCCCCTGCCCAGCGCCCCCCCCGGTGCCAGTCACCCCCCCACCGTGCTCCTGCCCCCCTGCCCAGCTCCCCCCCAGCTGCCAGTCACCCCCCCACCCTGCTGCTGCCCCCCCAGCGCCCCCCCTGCCAGTCACCCCCCGCCCTGCTGCTGCTGCTGCCCCCCCTACCCAGCGCCCCCCCAGCTGCCAGTCACCCCCCGCCCTGCTGCTGCCTCCTCCCCACTGCCAGGGAGTTTTCCTGCTCCATACTCCCCTCACGTACCCTCTTAAAGCACCTCCCCAAAGGGCTCCCTGCTGCCCATGTGAAGGGTGGGGGTGGGGGGGGAATTATTACTGTCTGTTTATGGAACTTCCATATACAATCCCGTCACACTGTCCAACTACTGTCACTTACTTGGTATAAAATCTCTTCAGAACCAGGTGCTTTTCTCTCATTATCAAATATTTCTTTTTAGACCTATTTCTTCCCCAGTTCTCAAGGATAGATTTAAAATATCCCGTGTGTGGTGCTGTAGTAGCCGTGGTGAGCCCAGGATATTTGAGGCTGCCCCCGTGATTTATATACAAATGTTCCGTGTTATTCTCCATCCCATTCCTTGTGAATCTGAACACGTTCGCTTTTCTGCTGGCAGCTGTGCCGTGAGTGGAGCTTTTCATTGATCTGTCTACAGCAGTGCTTCCCAACCTTTTTGTGGCCAGTAGCACATTCATGTTTTCAGAAGAGAGTGTGGTGGGCGCCAACAATTTTTCAAGGCTTATTTTTCTGTTTACATTAAATATACAAAAAAATCATTTAATATTACATAATATATGAGTCCATAAGATAAAAACAGTAATTTTACATGTAAAAGGTATTAACTAAATTATTCGGCAATTACTCATTCACCTTCCCATGTGAATTTATTCTTTTTTTATCTACAAAACATTTTACAAAATAAATATCATAAACAGTTTTCATCTTTATTTTTTAAAAAGTAAAACATTGTTGAACTGCTGGTCCAAATATATTTATTATCCTTCCTTTAACATAGACTGAAGCCTGCAGCCCCAGAGTTCTCTGTTCCCGGCCAGGGCTGGGCTGCAGCTTCTCTCCAGCTTCGAAGCTGCAGCCCCGCGCCTGCCAAGGACAGAGAACGCCAGCACCTGCAGCCTCGGAGAAGCTGGAGAGAAGCCGCAGCCCCGCGCCTGCCAGGGACAGAGAGCACCGGCGCCTGCAGCCTGCAGCCCCGGAGAAGCTGGAGAAAAGCTGCAGCCCCGTGCCTGCCAAGGACAGAGAACGCCGGCGCCTGCAGCCCCGGAGAAGCTGGAGAGAAGCCGCAGCCCCGCACCTGCCAGGGACAGAGAGCACCGGCGCCCGCAGGCTGCAGCCCCAGAGAAGCTGGAGAGAAGCTGCAGCCCCGCGCCTGCCAGGGACAGAGAGCACCGGCGCCCGCAGCCTGAGTTCTCTGTCCCCGTCAGGCGCAGGGCCACAGCTTCTCTCCCCTGCTGGGCAGTAGGTGGGTGCACATAAATGCCCTGGCGGGCGCCATGGCGCTCGCGGGCACCGCGTTGGGAGCCACTGGTCTACAGCCACGTGCAGATCCCTTTCTTTAGTTGTGTAGCCGATATGTTCTGCTGACGCTGCTAGGTGTAATGCATGTTCAGTAGGGGGTTCTCCCCTACTAATGCTGCAGTGTCCTTCTCCTCTAGGTTAGCATATTAATGATCTCATTTTGGTGTCATGTGTGTCAGTTCATTGCCATGGCACTCGTGTGCTCAGACATCTGAGGATGCTCTGCAGAAAAGCTCCTTGAGTGGGGTGATTCACAGGGAGTAGCTCAAACCTCCAAAGTGCCTGGCCAGGGCAGGACATTGGCACAGCAAGGGAGGGGTGTGGCAGTGACATCACAAAGGCCTTTGGCAGGACCTCAGCCTATTGGTCCAAGGTGGTGGGGAGGTGGTGACCTCACAGAGAGATGCTGACATCAGCCAGGCAGGACAGGGGCGAAGGGCCAGGGAAACCTCAGAGACCCCTGTGGCTTTGCTTCAGCAAGTCTCCTTCTCCAGGTCTCTCTTTGAGGACTGAGAGAGTATTCGGGTTCACGGACGTGAGCGCCAGGAGGAACCTCTTTCGAGTTTTCTCCTTCCCTTTTAGTGATTTTACTAGAAAACAGCCGTCCCTCTTTAGAAGGTAAGAGCCTCCTGGAGGTTTGAAACCTGTTCAGTCTGATCCATCTGGTGGGAGCTGAATTCTAGGCATGGAAAACACGAGCTTAAGGAGGCAGAATTTTATTGCACACCTGGGATTTTGTCCCTTAGAATCACCAGGGACATTAGGGTTTGTCCTTTTTGTTTCACCTTTTCCTCCCTCCCTCCTTTCGCTTCTTCTCTTGCTTCTTTTGTCCTTTCTCCTGTTCCCCTCCCAACACCAGGAGGTAGGATGGGGTGGGTGTGTGTTTTGCGGGGGAGGGCTCTGCAGCTCCCATTGTAGGAGGTCCACCCAAAAATGTGGGACTGAAATAGTGCTCAGGCAGTCAGGACCAGATTAACCTTCTGTGGGTCCTGGTACCAAACATATTTGTGGGCCCCTATGTAGTCACTGTGGGCTCCGAGTGTGGGCCTGGTGGGGCAGTGCCATTGGTGCCATAGCATACCCGCTACTGAACCTCAGAGACATTTTTCATTTTGATCACACACCTCTCCATGACTGTACGCATTGCCATACACAGCTCCCTCAGCCCCCGGGTTTTCTTATTGAGCTGTACACCCATGTGGGTTTACCAGTGTCCACAGTAAGCAGAACTTTCATAGTGATCAAGGAAACTCCCCACAGATTTATCTCCTTCCTCATTCAGACCTTCTCTAGCCATGTCTCCAGTACCCACCCCCCCATGTCACCAGTCACGGCATTGCTTGAACCTTGCAACGGCAGCACTAGGGACTCTAAATCCTCAGCCCTGGCCCTAGGCAGCTGCAGACTCTGCAGTTAGGCACTTCCCTCCTCTAGGCCATGGCTTTAAATACCTGCGATTCCCATCACCTGCAGCAGAGGCCACCAATTCCCATGCCCCCCTCAGCCAGCACCTAGTCGTGCAGAAAGTGAAGCCTGGATGATTTTGGAGGCTGGGGTGCCAGGAGATTCCCGTCCCGGAGCAGCAGCTCTGCAACAAGCTCACATGCCCCCGCTCCGCTGTGAGACCAGGACCCTGTGAAGACAGTGGGGTTACCCTGTGTATAACCAGTTCTGGCCAAAGCCTGTTGAAGTGAGTGGGAGGCTTTTCATTGTCTTTAATGGGCTGTGTATAGACGCAAAGGCCCCATTCTAGACTCCAGGAGCAAAGTGCCTGCTGTGTAGCACTGGTTTACTAGTGTAACAGGAAGGTTACACTAGTGAATAAGCAACACCTCCTACAGCACCTAACTTTTTCTGAGACGCTTCCCACCCAATTACTAAATGTGAACCTGCTTCCCTTACAAGGGCTGAACATATCAGGTGAGATGGTCACAAAAGAGATGGTGATTCTGAGTTCAGCAGGGATTTTGGATGCGCACAGAACACAGACAGGACTGGTTCCCGCATGGTTACTGCAGTAAAGTGGAATAATTTTCAGCTTGTGTGATTGGAAGATGTCTGGATCCATCTTATAAGACTGTCCTACATAAATGAGGAAAACTTGAGGTGCCTTTATGATTCTTTTGTTCCACTCTTTGTTTCTATGGGGGATTTGCCAGTGCAATATCACTGTCTTCCTTTTAAACAAACAAAACTAAAAAAAAAAAATGGTAATGGCTGTTGAAAATAGCAATTCCAGCCCTAGTGAGCACTGGGAAGACCCCAGCATTTGTTGCTCAATTTTATCCTACTTTTTCTACAGCAAATGATAGTGGATCAGCATATTTGATTTGGGAGAAATGAAGTAACAGCTGCCCAAATTGAGCTGGAGCACTCCTGAATTTTGAGGGTGTTCAAATCTGGAAGGCAGGCGCTAGATTCCCTTTCTGAACATTAGCTAAATCTGGAAAGGAAAAAGTCAATTTCTATTTTCATGGCTCAGAAGTGGAAATCCTCCTGTGCTGTTTCTGAAGCTGCCCAGGTCCTCTAGTAAAGCCTCCCCTCCCTTACTTACCATTTTAACTTCTGGTGGGATCCACATACCTCCCTTGCCAGGCTTCAGATAGAAGGGGACACTGTCCATTTAGTCCACCCAGTTCCTTCCTTGGGGGCTGCCAGGCGAGGTCACACCAGCATCCCTAAGCCACTCTGGGGAAATCTTCTGAGGGTGCTACCTGGGCCAAAGCCTTCTACTCCTTGGGCACACTTGTTCCCCATTCACACTGGCACCCACTTCTAGCAGCCAGCTCCCCAGCCACAGCAAGCTGCAGCGCATGGAGTCTCGCAGCTTCCCCCCTCCCTTTCCTGTTGATAGCAGCCAAGGGAATGCTGGGAACTGTAGTTCCTTCCCTGCTCCAAGGCAGGGAGCTGGCCAAGGAACTACAGCTCCCAGGGCCCCGTGGAGTCTCAGCTCCCATGCTGGATCCGGGCTGCTCTAAGGCTCCGTTTCTGCAGAGGGGAGGAAGCGAGTGTTACAGGCCTGGAAAATCCTTGGCGTTCTCGTTACACAGGCATTCCCCGGCATGTCTTGCTGACTCAATCGGTGTATCCCCTTGATCCTTTCCATGGATTCATTGTACAGCTGATGACCCTGGACGGGCCATCAAACAGGCTAGACAGTGCTGATGCCAATAGATCTGAGGGTGTCACCCAGAAACACAGTCCACAGTCTGGAATACAGATGTACCCTACGTATCTATATCTCACAATACAAAGGTGATACAAAAAAAAAATGATCATACTTGGAAAATTATAACATTTTCCCTGACACCTAACATGGCATATCTAGCACAATTCATTATTAATACCAATATGATAAAATTGCAAAGTAATAATAATAGGAAGCGTCTCACAATTCCATGCAGTGTCACACTTAGTAAACCAGGTCCTTGAAGATGCAGAACACTTTGCTTAGGAGGGATTGAAAAATCCACATATCTGCTGGGAACACACACACAGGCCCTGTGTCAGTCTGTAATCCTATGTTCACTCTTCTGGAAAATTATGATCAATTTTGTACACAGTATGGTTTGTGAAGTATCACTTGAAATCACATAATCTACTGAATATTATCCTCCTGTTAAAATGTGTAGCAACACTGTATGTAAAGTTATGAGATTTTACTGTAGGATATTACAAAAAGTTACAATTCTGGGGAACACCCACAGACCAGTTCCTCAGAGACAGCAAGGCAAACAGCAATTCGCTGGCAGGGGGAAGGTGTGAAGAAGACATTTACATTCTATCAGAGGGAGACCTGAAACTCATATCTCTAACAGACAGCCTGTCACCATGACTCAGCTGAGAATTGAAGTTGTTTCTAATAGAAAGGACTGAATTATAAAAAGAGGTGAGGAAAATGCTTGGGACTCTCTCTCTCTCTCCCCTTTCCCTCTGCCCATGACAAATCCTGAAGAACTGAACTTGGGAGGCAGGGGCAGGTTACGGGGAAGTCCTGGCTGAAAGGAAAGCCAGCCTGTCTCAGCACATGGAGACAGAAACATTTGCTTTGAATCCATTTTAGCTTGTTAACTTAGACGTTAATTTGTGTTTTATCTTTGCATTTCTTTTGTAAACAATTCTGACTTTTATGCCTCATTACCCTTAGCCACTGAAAAGATTTTTTTCCGGCAGTTAACAATTTTGTTTTATTGTTTTACCTAACCAGTGTGTTTGGATTCAAGTGTGTTGGAAACTCCATTTGGAATGACAAGGTTGGCACATGTCATTTTCCACTGATGAAATGACAGATTTCATATGAGCTCCCATTGTTCAGTAGTGTGCTGGACAGTGCAAGATGCACATTTCTGGGAGAAGTCTGGGAGCAGAGAATTTTCTGGGGTTCTCTTGTGGGGTACTGTAATTCGAGAGTCGCTGACTAGCAGCACTCAGTACTGTGTAGCTGGGAGCGAGTTACATGCTGGAGACTGTGTGTTACCTGCCCAGGAGTGGCTGTTCTCACAGTAAAGCAGTGTAAAAGGCACCCCAGCTTGGGAACTGAGTCTCACAGCTGTTCAGCAGTCCAGGTTGCACTGTGCTTAATGTCACAGACACTCAATTTCAAAGAGTCTCCTAGAACACATAGAAAGTAAATCCATGTCCCAGAAATCGAAGTCTCTAGAGAGAGGGCAAGTCTCCCTGGCACTGCTTCTTGCTGACAGACAGGTCCAGAGACAATGAGAGAGTCCTGGGGAAGCTGGGAACAGTAACTATGGGCTGGTGGGGTTCAGGGGAGAAAGGGAACAGGAAGGGCAGGGATATCAGATTGCAGGATCTCAGCAGTACTAGATGTCAGGATAACACATAGTGCAGCTCATTGGAAAACAATCTCAACTATACATAAAATTATGGGGTCTAAATTATGTTTCCACTCAAGAGATTTTGGAGTCACTGTGGATAGTTCTCTGAAAACATCCACTCAACGTGCAGTGGCTGTCAAAAAGCAAACAAGAAGTTGGGAGTCATTAAGAAAGGGATAGATAATAAGACAGAAAATGTCATATTGCCTCTCTATAAATCCATAGTACACCCACATCTTGAATACTGCGGGCAGATGTGGTCTCCCCATCTCAAAGAAGATATATTGGAATTGGAAAAGGTTCAGAAAAGAACAAAAAAAATGATTACGGGTATGGAACAACTTCTGTATGAGGTGAGATTAAAAAGACAGGGACTTTTCAGCTTGGAAAAGAGACAAAGGGGGGATATGAGAGACGTCTATAAAATCATCACTGGCGTGGAGAAAGTGAATAAGGAAGTGTTATTTACTGCTCATAACACAAGGACTAGGAATCACCAAATGAAAATTAATAGGAAGCAGGTTTAGAACAAACAAAAGGAAGTATTTCTTCACAAAACGCACACTCAGCCTGTGGGACTCCTTGCCTGAGGAGGTTGTGAGGGCTAGGAATATAACAGGGTTTAAAAGAGAACTGGATAAATCCATGGAGGTTAACTCCATTAATAGCTATTAGCCAGGCTGGGTAAGGAATGGTGTCCTTAGCCTCTGTTTGTCAGAGGGGGGTGATGGACGGCAGGAGAGAGCTCACGAGTCCAGAATGCTGTGGAAGATAGTGCCATAGTGTAGCACTCCTTCCCACTTCCCTCACCCTCCAGATCTAGGACAAGGAATCGGGCAGGAGTTTTCCCAATGGAACTGGAAGTTCCTGCAGTTTTCAAGAGGGGAGAAATGCAAAATCTGTGATTTCACCTCACAGTGTTTGATAAGTGGCTAGAAAGTTATCACAGTGACTGGGCCTGGCCAGGGAATGTCGGGCAGTGCTTGGAGCCAGGATTCTGGCACAAGCTGATCAGAGAGAAGGAACATGGTTAGTAGCAGCCCCCAGAGCCTCCATCCAGGGGCCCCCAACATCCCCAGTACCCAGAACCCAGATCCCCCCAGCCAGGGTCCCACCAGATATTTCCTGGGACCCAACTCCCAGAATCCCTGGCCAGAGAGATCCCAGATACCCCTCAGAGCCCCACCGGCCAGAGAACCCCCACCAGATCTTCACTGCCAGGCTGGGAATCCCACCAAGAGCCCCCACTAGCGAGGAACCCCAATTAGGAACTCACTGCCTTCCTGGGATTCCCCCACTACCCTCCTAGGACCCCTGCCTGCCCTTCAGCAGAGAGGTAAGACATGTCCATGCCCTGTCACTAGCAAATAATGGTCACCATGGAGCCACCCCAGAGGTGGCTACATCACAGAGACCATTTGTCATGGGGTTTAGGATACTTCTGGACCCACACTGCACTCAGAGTGACCTCCTCATCCCATGCCAGCTGCAGAAAAGAAAAGGGTCCAGCCAACTATCCCATTACCAGCTGGGAACCACTGATCCCCAAACAGGGAGAGACCTCTGGCTTTGATGGGTATTAAATATCTGGCTGGTCTCGTTCTTCAGCAAACATTTTAACAGAGGTAAAGGAGGGAACAAATGATTCTCAAAGGAGTCGGGAAAGATGATCTCTGGGCAATTTAACTCCCTACAACATCCAGGATGGAGAAGAACTCAGGGCAACAGGTTCCCTCGAAGGAAGAAGTTGGTGGGATTTAGAAACACGGGGAACAGCCCCAAACCCGAGAGGATTTTTAACTAACATTTGATAATGATATAGAAAGAGGGAAATCCTGAGCTTTGAGAGCAACGTTCAGAAATGAAAGAGAAAGGGTGGAAATCTGAGAGATTTTGGATCCATTTTGCAAATTATAGAGAGGAAAGTGGAAAATCAGAGGGATTTTATATCAGTTGTTGATAAGAGGCAAAATCTGAGTGTTTCACATCAATATTTGATAAATGAATAAAGAGGAAATGGGCAACATTTGCAAACATTTTATATCCATGTTCAAGAATCTGAGGAAAGGTGTCAATCTGAGAGTTTCTTTGTATTTTATCATGAGAGAGACAAGGAAAAAAATCTCAGGGGATATTCACTTAGAATTAGACAACTAAAGAAAAGTGGGGCAAATGTTTAGAGTATTTTATATCAGTCTTTGAGATTTGCAGAGAAAAGAAGCCACAAGCTAAGCAATTGATAACATGAGAGAAAAATACCAAGATCTGAGGGGGATTTTATGTTGCTATTAAATAACTAGAGGGAAAAGGGAGACTGTTTGACTGCATTTTATGAGACTATCCAATATATAAACACAAAGTGATGGTTCCCGCCCCCCCCACTGCCACCATTCACATGGGCAGCAGGGAGCCTGGGAGGAACTGATTTAAGGGGGGGGGGAGGTGGCAGGCTCCCTGGATAAAGGAAGGGGGCGGAAGTGGGGGACGGGCAGGTGACTGGCAGCTGGGGGAAACTGTGTTGGTAGTTTGGGGTCAGTGGGTGGGATTGGGAAACTCGGGTCTGGACAGTCTCCATCGGGGACATGTGCTCTTCCATCCCCGCCTTGGCAGAGAACGGGCATCTCCTCCCATCCCCACTCCAGGGGCAGCCATGTGCTGGGGAATGACTCAGGGCAACAATTTCCCACTTAATGGAGGACAAATCGCTGCAGATAAAATGGGGGGGAAAACCTGCCCCATGGGAGAGATTTTAAATGGACACTTGAGAAGTATGGAGAGACCGGGGGAAATCGGGGGAGATTAGAGAGCTCATCATTGGGGGGGGGGAGGGGAAAAGCCACGTGTGACAATGGGGGAAAAGGGGAAAAGCTGGAGAGACTTTGTAGGTGGGAGGACGGGGCACAAACAGGGCAGGATTCAGTGAACTCACCTCCCGCCCCCCGCGGGAATTTCCTGGCTGCAGAAAACAGTTCAAATGTCCCACCCCAATGACCTTCCCCCCCTGCAACCCCGACTCCCCCCCTGCGCCCCCCAGCTCAACTCCTGCTCCCCCCCCGCCCGGATCTTCCCTTTAGCGCCCCCCAGCCCCGCCCCGCCCCCACCTGCCAGACCCCCCCCATCAATTCCCTGCTCAGCCCCCGGCCCCGCCCCGCTGCCTGTTGCTCCCCCGCTCCATCCCAGCCCCGCCCCCAGTGGAACGTTCCGGCTGATGCGGGCGGGGGGAAGGGCAGCGGCTTCAGCAGCTGCTACTGAGCATGCGCAGTGCCCGGGAGCAGCACAGGGCCATGGGGAGCGATTTAATGCACCGCCCCCCCACCGCCAGGCCCCCCCCATCCCAGCGCGGGGGGGCGCGGATCCTGCTGCGGCTCCGCTGGGCCCGAGGCGGCTCCGAGGCTTCTCCCGGGTTCCCCGGGGCAGAGTCACGTGCCCGCCCCCCCAGCGAGCGCCCCCCCCCCGGGGTCTCTCACTCCCCGGGGGCTCCGGGCGGGGCTGGGGCGGGCAGAGCCCTGGGCTGCCCGCGGGGCGGGGCCCAGCTGGAGACCCCCCCCCCCCGGGGGAGCAGCAGCGGCTCAGCCCGGCCCGGCTCACGCGGAGGCGGCAGCAGCAGCTTTGTTCTCCCGCCCCCAGCTGGGCGGCCCCGGGGCAGGCTGGGAGATGTAGTTCCAGACTCTCCCTGGATCGGAAGTGACGTTGGGTGGAGAGACCAAGCTGAGTTGCAAACGCGCGCGGGCTGCTGCGGCTCTGCCTGGCTCGCGCGGGGCCGTTGGAGAGGGGGGGTGAGACCGGGCTGGGGGGGGAGGGGCAGGCGGGAAATGTCGGTGCAGCCCGGACATGGCCGGGGGGGGGGCAGGTGACCCCCGAGGAGCGGGGAGAGAAAGGGGGGGGCTGAGATCCCCTCGGATTTACCGCTGCCCCCTCCCGTGGGGACCCCCCTCCTCCCCCGTCCTGCCCCCTTTCTCCCTAGAGAGCCACGAGCAGCGCCCAGGGTGACCCCCCCTCCCCCAGCCCCTGAGAAGTTCCCTGTCCCCCCCCCCCCCGATTGTGCCCCATTTTCTCTCCCCTTCGCCAGTGGCCAGTTCAGGTCTCAGGTTTGGGGGTTTCCCCCATTTCCACCTGCAGGGATTTGTCCTTGTGTGGGTGGGAAATGGTTCCCCCGAGTGATTCCTGAGCTGGGCAGAGGGTGAATGGGCAGAGGCTGGGGGGGCCCTGAGACAGGGACACCTCTGGGCTGGGCTGGGGGGGCCACTCTCTGCTGGCAACGGGGCCTGGGAAGGGCCAGGAACGGGAGGGAGGAGCAAGTGTCCCCAGACGGCCCAGCCCCGCCCCAGGTTTCCCCTCCCAGCTACTTCCCCTCCCCCAACCTGCCCAACCCAGCAGCCCCCCCCCGCCCGCTGCTAGTCACATTCCCAGACCCCACTGCCAGCCCCTTCCCCATAGCCAGCCCCACTCCTGTCCCCTGTGAAAGCCACATCACCCAGGGATCCCTGCAGGCCATGTGAGTGTGGGGCAAGAAGAATCCATCCCATTCTGTTGTTGATTTAATATCGCTGTATAATCCCCTCAAATTTCCCCTCTTTCCTCTTGAGTGATTGAATGGTGACATAAAATCTCTCCACATGATGCTTGTCCCTTATATTGGCAAATATTTAGTTTGTGCCCCATTTTCTCCTCAGTTCTGAAATACTGATATCGAATGCTCGAAAATCTTCCTGCTTTTCTCTCCAGGTGTGTGACAGAGCTCAGGGCTCTTATCGTACTGAGCGTGTCCCTGTTCTGCCAGGTGCTGCAGAGACCCCAACTGAGATCTGGACCCCTTTCTGCCAGGCGCTGAAGAGACCTGAGGTGAGATTAGATCCTGCTGTTGTGCCAGGTAAAACTGAGGCCTGGACCGAAATCACGGCTTCCCTGGTGCCAGGCAGCGCACGACTGTAACCCAAACCACTGCCTCCATTGTTCTGGGCACTTCGGAGACCTCGACTGAGATCTGTGTCCCCGTTGGGCCTGGTATTGTACTGACCCTAACAAAGATCACACCCCACCACTGTACTGTGCACTGCACAGACCCTGACAGAGATTCTGCTCCCACATTTTGCCAGTTGCTGCAGGGACCCTAAACAAAATCAGTGATCCTGTAATGCTGGGAGTTGCAGAGTCCTCAACTGAGATCAGGCTTCCTGTTATGCAGGCCTCTGCACAGACACTGACCAAGATCAGGGTCCCCATTGTGACAGGTGCGGAAAAGACACCAAGGGTATCTCTACCCTGCTGTTAAATACCCCCAGCTGGCCCAGGCCAGGTGACTCAGGCTCACAGGGCTCAGGCGAAGGGGCTGTTTAATTGCAGTGTAGGTGTCTGGGCTCGGGCTGGAGCCAGGCTGTAGGACCCTGCGAGGTGGGAGGATGCCAGACCTTGGGCTGCAGCCCCAGCCGGAACATGGACACCACAATTAAACAGCCCCACAGCCTGAGCCGTGTTAGCCCAAGTCAGCAGGTACGGGCCAGCCGCCGGTGTCTGACTGCAGTGTGGACATGCCCACAGGGACAGAGAGGCCTTGCCACAAAAAGCTCAAAGGCTAAATAGGCCAATGGTGGGAGGCGACTCTCCATTTTACAGATGGGGAAACTGAAGCTCAGAGAGCTGAAGTAATTTGCTCAAGTTTGCATGGAGAATTTGGGGCAAAGCTGGGAATTGAACCCAGATTGTTTCAGTTCTTGCCTCTCCCCTTAACCCCAAGCCCAGCTTGTGTGTGAACAGTGTTGTTTTGGTCTGTGTTTGCCTTGAATTGGCTTCCAAGGGAGACTGTGGAATTTCCTTCACTGGAGGTTTTTAAGACCAGGTTAGAGATGCACCAGTCTGGGAATGTCTAGGGGTACTTGGTTCTGCCTCAGCACAGGGGGTTGGAGTAGACGCCCTCTCAAGATCCCTTCCAGGCCTACACTGAAATAATTCTCTTTTGTGCTGTGCCCTGTTCTACGCTGAGCTGTTTTGCACGGTGCCTTTTGGAACTATGATGCACCATGTTGTGTTGCATAGTTTTATGATGTGTTGTTTTGCCTCAGCTTGTTTGGTGTCTGTGTTATGTTGGTTTGAGTTGAGCTATTTTGCATTGTGTACTTTTGTCCTAAGGTGTGTTAGTTTACATTGTGTTGCTTTCTTCTCCTTAGTATTGTGTCATTTTATGCTGTGCAATGTATTTTTTTGTTTTTTTGTTGTTTTTGAATGGCCTGACATCATGTTGTCGTGCGGTTTTTCTCTGTATGTTGTTTTATACGTATATATTGCATGGCATCCATGAAATGTAGGGCTAGATAGGACCTCAAGATGTCATCAAGTCCAGCACTCTCTGCCAAGGCAGGACCAAGTATCTGTAGATTATCTCTGACAGAGCTTTGTCCTACCTGTTCTTAAAAACTTCCAGGGACAGAGACTCCCTAGCCCCCCTTGTAAGACTATTCCATAGCTGACCTGCCTTAGCTCTGGGGACACCCACACAGACTGTAGTGGTGAGCAGCTCTGGAGAGAGAGGAGACCCCAGTGAGTGGCAGCTGGGTAAAGAGACTAAAGTTGGGAGGAGAAACATTGACGTGTCCAAGGTCACCCAGGCTGTCTGTGACCGAGCTAGAAATAAGTTCTAGTGCCACCGTACTGCTGTTTCTGAAGGTCTCTGCCACCCTGGTGTTTTAGGCACTGGTGCAAACCCTTAGTACAGACAGAATTTACACTAGTGCACTCTGATTGGTACTGGTGCACCATGTCCCTGTTTGAAGGCTTGCAGGGGATAGGGGAGGGGGAGCAGTGACCTCACAGAGGCCTGGGGCTGGCTGAACAGTGCAGCTGGTCAGGGAGGGGCAGCAGTGAGTGCTGGAGGTATGAGCCAGGAGCACAGCCCCACTGGACACTGACTTCTCCTGACCCATGACCCATACACCCAGCTGTGTGCAGGGACCGCAGCTGAGCTGCCTTGCCAAGACAGCCTGTGCATGCATGGACAAACCACCTCTTCCTGCAACCTAATACAGTGGGGTCTGGGGACCTTTCCAAGCTGCGGGTGACGGGGCTCTGGCGTTAACGGGGTCTGTTCCTGGCTCTGTCCCTGACCTGCTTGGTGACCTGGGGGAAGTCACAGCCCCTCTCTGTGTTCCTCCTCCCCATTGTCTACTTGGATTGTGATCTCTTTGGGGCAAGGACTGTCCCTCTCTGTCTGTGCAGTGCCCAGCAGAATGGGGCTGCTGATCTCAGTCAGGTTCTCTGCCATGTGCTGCACGATGGGGCCCTGATCTCCATCAGTGTCTGTGCAACACAAAGCACAGCTTATAGACTCACAGACTTTAAGGCCAGAAGGTAGAGGTATATTTCAGATGAGATCTCATCAGTGCCTTGTATAACAGTACTAACCCTTTCATGTGTCTGCTGGAAATACCTCACCTGATGTATCCTAGGACTGCATTAACCTATTTCACGGCCGCATCACATTGACAGCTCATAATTATCCTGTGATCAACCAATACAGCCAGGTCTTTCTCCTCCTCTGTCACTTCCAGTTGATAAATCCCCAGCGTATTGCAAAATTATGCACTTGGGGACTAACAACTAGAATTTGTGCACTATTAATTTTCATCCCATTTCTATTACTCCAGCTTTCAAGGACATGCAGATTTTCTTGTATGATTTTCCTGTCCTCCTCCATATTGGCAATCCCTCCCGGCTCTGTGTCCCACTCCCACTTCTTGTGCCAAGATCACTAATAAAAGTGTTGAGTAAGATTGGTCCCAAGACTGATCTGAGGAACTGCCCTAGTAACTCCCTCCAGCCTGACAACTCACCCTTCAATATGACCCCCTTGTAGACTCCCCTTTAACCAATTATTTATTGACCTTTGGGTTCTCATATTAATCCCCATTGTCTCCAATTTAACGAATAGTTTCCCATGTGGAACTGTATCAAAAGCCTTACTGACATCCAGATCAGGTTTCTCTGCACAATCTACCTTTTGTAACACCATGTTTTATTTATTTATAGTGCTGAAGGCTGAGAGGAAGTGTTAGCAGTAGGCTGAGAATGGCCATGTGGAGGTGGGGGAGGGGATGGCTGACAGTGGGGAGGCAGGAGGACGCGGCATTGGAGGTGTATCTGGGATTGTGTTTTGTAGGAGTCCATGTCTCTGCTCCCTGTGGCCGTGGCTCGTTCTGTACCACAGCAGCACATCAGCAGAGCACCGTAGCTCTGCCTGGAACACGCAGCATTCACTGCCAGACGGGCTGGGCGATTTTTCAGGGACCCAGCTTGATATGCCTGGCTGGGGTGGGTTCAGTTGGGCGGGGGTCTGGGGCTCTGATAGTTTGCGATGTTCCTTTTTGCATAGTCAGTTTTTTCCATTTATTGTTTTACCCCCACCTATGCCAGATGCCGCTCCTTTCTTAACTTGCTTTGGTTATTTCACTTCCAGTTTTTAAATGGGATCTAAGAATTGCAAAGCTGAATGAAAGATAAACAAACAGAACCATTTGAATGTTGGCCCAGAGCTGGTAGAACGGTACCTAGTGCGGTCGGCTGTAATGACCGGGTTCCCTGCAGCATTTTCTGGTGGGGCGGATAAAGCAACGTCAAAGAGCCAGATGCACGTTTTAGGGCGAAAGGGCTCGTCAGGTGTTTGCTCTCTAAGGAACATGTCACCAGCCAGGGCCTGCAGTCTGTCAGGAGAGGTGCGCTGGGGTGTATTTAGGAATCTGAAAATAAAAGGTGAAGACGGCTGGGTCACAATATCCAATGAAATCTTGCAAACAATTATACAAATGGACCCTACTGCTGTTAAAACAACATGGTATTAATACTGATTCAAAACCGACATTAAAATTAGGAGAGAAACGCATGAGAAATGAACTGACACCTACTTACCATTTCTTACTGCCTAAAATTTTGACACTCCCTCACAGCATCTTTTTTTCAAAGCGATGCACAGCACACCCATTATTGACTGCTTTGTGCTGCATGAGCATCTGATTAAGCACCTAATTACAACTGTACCACTGTAAGTGGAAATGTATCAACCCAACTTAGCTCCAAGGTGTTTAGATGTGAATGAAAAGTTTCTAAATTAAATACATGCATTGAAATGCCTCTACCCAGTCCTGTTGACTTCTTCTTCTCTGAAACCCCCCATGAGTTCTGGCCTCTTGGTCAACTCAGCTCCCAGACCCCCATCAGCTGTACCCTCTCCCAACCTAACCCATTTCTTCACCCTCCTTATCCAGGCAGGGGGCTGGCGCTGCAGCCCCTAAGGTACCTGCGTTAATCACTGTGTCTCATACTAGGGCTATTTAGATTTCAGGGAACGATTCAGAATTACTGACTCTGGGAGGTGGGAGAGAGGAGAGGCTGAGAGAGCGTTTGCTCTTACGGCCACATTCAACTCTGGTAGCCTCCATGTTACCTCCCCCTCCACCCTCCCCCATGTGTCTCTGCTCATGTCAGTGTCACCTGATCATAATGCCACTGGCTTCAGCAGAGCTCCCAGACAGGAGCTACATCACGATGGGGTTACGGTACTGAGAGTGAAATACATCACAGGGAGGGTGTAATTATCCTGAAGTGAAACATTCCAGTCTAGGAAGTGAAAGAATTCAAGTACTTTATTACTTAAAATTATGCTTGAAAGGACTGGATTTTTATGAATAAATTGCAGTAAATGTTAATTTCACTGTATACACACACACAGATGAAAAAATATTTATATAGGTGTGTAAGCTGGTGGTCGGGGCTCAACCCTCCAGCTGGCGGGAGGGGAGCCACACCGACTCGCTCCTTGTCCCCTCTAACTGGTGGGCGGCAAGAAGTCAAGGTTAGCACCGTCTCAGGAGTCAGGCCCTCTGGATCAGGGGGGCTGACCAACAATCAGTCTCAGCGCCTTCAGGCCCCCTAGATCAGGGGGGCTGAACAACAATCAGTCTCAGATTCTCACAGCGATCAGTCTCATGAAGGTTCACAGGTGCAGACCCTCAGGCAGGGGCTGACCACAAGGCACACAGTCAATTAGTGTAAGCCCAGGCCCTCGGTCAGGGCGGGGCAACAGCAGTTCAATATAAGCCCCGGCCCTCTGGAGCAGGGGCTGGGCAACAGCAGTTCAATAGAAGCCCCGGCCCTCTGGAGCAGGGGCTGGGCAACAGCAGTTCAATAGAAGCCCCGGCCCTCTGGAGCAGGGGCTGGGCAACAGCAGTTCAATAGAAGCCCCGGCCCTCTGGAGCAGGGGCTGGGCAACAGCAGTTCAATAGAAGCCCCGGCCCTCTGGAGCAGGGGCTGGGCAACAGCAGTTCAATAGAAGCCCCGGCCCTCTGGAGCAGGGGCTGGGCAACAGCAGTTCAATAGAAGCCCAGGCCCTCTGGAGCAGGGGCTGGGCAACAGGAATCAGTCTCAACGCCTTCAGGTTCAGATCCTCAGGCAGGGGCAGAACACCAGGCACACAGTCCATTAGTGTAAGCCCAGGCCCTCAATCAGGGCGGGGCAGCACAATAGCAGTTCTATATAAGCCCAGGCCCTCTGGAGCAGGGGGCTGGGCAACAGCAGTTTATATAGGCCCAGGCCCTCTGGAGCAGGGGGCTGGGCAACAGCAGTTCAGTTTAGGGCTCAGGTCCTTGCCTCAGGAGCTGAGCAACTACAAAGTCAGTAAGCCCAGACCCTCTGGTCAGGGCGGGGCAACAAACCATAGTCCACAGGACTCAAGTCCTGGTGTCAGGAGCTGGGCAATGACAGCAACTCAGCTTAGTGCAGGCGGCTCTGTCTGCGCTGGGGTGAGGGGGAGACTGCCACCCGTGAGTGGGGTGGCAGGGGGGACACAGGCCCACCCACTCCACTGTGTCCCAGCCCGGGGCCCTATTAGCGGCTAGCACCGCCGCTGGTCAGTGGGGTCCTGACCGCAACACACTGACATGGGCACCTCGGTGCCTATAGCCTGACAGGGGTCGGCTATCCCCGGGCTACATTCCATCTCCCCCTCTGTGGGTACCTGCTCCTCAGTCGCCGTGAGTTCGGGCCAGTCCACCGACATGGGGTCTGCAGGACCAGGGCTTGGGGGCAAGTCAGGCAACTCCTGCTGGCAGTCCGGCCAGGCTGGCTCCGGTGGTTCCTCTGGATAACAGCAGGGCGGAAGCGGCGGCGGCGGCTCCTCCTCGTACCGGGCGTGGGGAAGTCCTAGTGGCTGCTCCGGGATCCGATCCCGGGGAAGTTCCGCGGGTTCCTCATCGTACCGGGCGCAGGGTAGTGGGGGCCAGTCCGGATCGCCGCCTCGGGTCCTAGAGGGCTCCCAGTCTGGAGCCCCCGCCGGCACGTCTGCTCCCGGCGGTGGCTGGCTCCTGACTGAGCTTTGGCGTCCTCCTTTTCTACTTCCTGTCCCGCCCCTTGACTTCCGGGGGGCGGGGACAGGAAGTGGTGGCTCAGCCCAGCTGGGCTTCTGGGAGGGAGCGCCCTCTGCTGGGCAGGAGGGGAGCCACACCGACTCGCTACAAGGTAATATACAGAAATGCTTCTGGAGAAAGGAGTTTGATTTAAGGATATTTACACTGTATATTTTGCCTGTGACATTGACAATTTCTCTTTGAACAGTTATATGATTTGGCTTTTGGAATCTCAACAGTTACTGTTATTAAATAATTGTTGTCTGATGACCCCCATAACTTCCCACAGCTCTGAACATTGAAATTGTAAACATTGAAAAAAGGGCTTAAAAATAAATATCGCTATCTATTGAAATTAAAAGAAAGAAATAGACACAATGAATTTTGTCAAACCCACTTAACAGCAATTGCAATATGCTAGGGGATGGAAATTCACAACTAAGGCACCAACCTTAATTCTGCCCTTTAGTGACACCAGGCAATTGCCGTAGGGCTACGAATTAGGCATTTTAGTGTATATCGTTCCAGCTTACAAATCGGTATGATCTAAAGACACATGAGATCTTTTCCTCAGGATATCACCATCACTGGGTTGTTTCTCTTAGTGGTAATTCAAAGAAGTGAACAGATTAATAACATTATCAGTTATGAAGTGGCCATTTCAGATTCCTGGGGAGTGTCTGTTATTTTGCACTAGGGGCCAGGTCCTTGGAGAGACGGAACCTTGGTTTTATTTTAACTTCTCCATGCTCAGCAGCTCCTGGAATTTGGTTCAAAGTATTTACATGTTTCCCTGCCCTGTTCTTAAAAGTGCTGCTTTAGAAAGTGGGGAAGGGCAGGAACTGACTGCAGGATCAGTAGCTGAGTCCCTTAGATATTTATAGCTCATCAGAAGGAGCACAGGGTTTGGTGAGTGTCTGGGGATTTAAAAATAAACACACAAATATCTTTGTTCTTAGTGAATTTTCATCTTCTAATTCCCATAACCCGCTAATTATCCCTGGCTGCCCCTGGGAGTCTGGGGAGAGAGAACTAGTAAACTCCTGTGGCCAGTGTGGAACCGAAGGCACAAGGATCTTTCAGTGGCTGGCTCAAAGTCACCCAGAGTGAATTTCACTTCCCTGGATAAAGCCCTAGTTGCTGAGCTCTGGAGAGGGGTGGGGAGGTGAATTCCATCCCCCATTCTTGAGCATGGACTCCCCTCCAATTCTCACCCTGATCTCAGACACTACCCCAACCTTCCCCTGCAGTGATGGACCCACTTGATGCTGCCAGAGCCATCTGCCATGGGACCTGGAGAGGACAGAGGCCCAACTCCAGAACTGCTCCCCCTGCCCACAGCTCCAGAACTGCTCCCCATGCCCACAGCCCCCAGGCTCTGCTGGAGTTGCCCTATATCTTCCTTACGACTAACCCAGGCCAAGCAGCTGGGGATCTCTTCCTTTTGCCTAGAAACTTTGCCCCCCAGAGTCCAAGCAGCATACAGATAATCAGTTCCTTCTTCTACAAGGGTTCGCCAGGGCTCGACCCTCCGGGGCGGTGGGGAACCACACCGGCTCACTACCCACAGTTGATCCCGGGGAATTAGTCCGGCCATGGGGGTCTCCCTCGGTAGCCCTTGCTGTAACCGGCAGAAACCTGGTCAGCCCGGCCCCGGCTCAGGGCGGGGCAACAAACACTGAGTCAGGGGCTCAGGCCCTCAGGCAGGGCTGAGCAGTAACAATAGGTCCCAGCCTCTTCAGGCCAGGGAGAGGGAGAGTCTTCCACCCAGGAGTTGGGTGGCAGGGGGGACGCAGGCCCTCCTACTCCACTGCATCCCAGCCCGGGGCACTAGCAGCAGCAGAAGACCCAGTGCGTAGTCAGTGGGGATCCTGGCCGCAACACACTGACATAGGCTCTGGTAGTGCTGCAGCCAGACTGGGATCGGCTGCCCCCGGGCTATTTCCACACTCCCCCTCAGGCCCAAACTGGGTCTTGGTGTTGGCCTCTGAGGGATCCAGGAGCATGGGCTCTTCGGGGCAGGGGTTGATCGGCAGGCCTGGCAACTCCTCCTGATAGCGGGCACAGGGCCGGTCTGGCCAGTCTGGGCGTCCGCCTTGGGCCTCGGGGGTTTCCCAGTCACGGGCTCCACTAGGGACGTCTGTTCTCTCCGGCGGTTGGGCTCCTAGTGAGCTCTGAGGGCCGGCCTTTATAGTTTTGGGTCGCCGCCTGACCCTCTGAGGGGCGGGCTCAGAACTCCCTAGCTCCGCCCACTCCGGCCTCTGGATGGGCTCTTCCCCCTCTGGGGCGGCGGGGAGCCACACCGCCTCACTACATTTCTGTGTGGGGTTTTTTATCCCCTTCCTGCCATGTGATCTGAGCTGTCAACTCAGCTAATGGGAATTCAAGAGCACAACAACAGTCTTGTGTCTTCTTTAACATCCTGTAATAGTCCATCTGGTGTGGATGGCCCTTTCCTGCCAGGCAGGATGTAATGGATTCTGTTGCCAATCAGCTCTTCACATAGGTAAAGTCTCTCTCCTCTGGTGATTTACAGAGCCACAGAGGCTCACAATACAACTAGTCCGATATTATCCCAGGCAGCAACTCACGAGCGTTCAATGAAGTCTAAGCACTAAACACATTCTTATAATTCTAATACCTGTTTTAACAATACTAACACAGGTGAGTCAGACTGATTCCAGCGATGTGTTTGTTCATATTCAATTAAGACATGGGGGCTTGTGCAAGAGCTAACACCTCATCTGCCAGTGTCACAGGCAGGATGGGCAGGGATGGTGTCTGTAGCCTCTGTTTGCCAGAAGCTGGGAATGGGTGATGGGTAATGGATCAGTTGATGATTCCCTGTTCTGTTCTTTCCCTCTGAAGCACCTGGCATTGGCCACTGAGCTAGATGGGCCATTAGTCTGAGGCAGTGGGCAGCTCTACTCATTTGGACTCACTGGGGAGCCACAGAAAGAAACAAGATGTGCTGAGGCAAGTAGGCCCAGTCTCAGAGCCCCCGGGGTCACACTTCCCAAAGGCTAAAACTAGGCCCAGTCCATGAAGGGGGCACTGCCAGGAGAGACTGGATAAAGGCTGGAGCATCAAACAACTTACTTAACCTGAGAGAGCTGCCTTGGGGACAATGACAGGGAGAATCCCCAGAGTGACTCCTTGGATTCTGCTCTTCTCTGGCCTCTGATTGATAGAATTATAGAACTGGAAGGGGCCTCGAGAGGTCATCTAGGCCAGTCCCCTGCCCTCAAGGCAGGACTCAGTATTATCTAGACCATCCCCGACAGGTGTTTGTCTAACCTGCTCTTAAAAATCCCCAATGATGGAGATTCCAGAACCTCCCTAGGCAATTTATTCCAGTACTTAACAACTCTGACAGGAAGGTTTTTTTTCCCTAATCTCCATCCTAAACCGCCCTTGCTGCAATTTAAGCCCATTGCTTCTTATCCTATCCTCAGAGGTTAAAAATGAACAATTTTTCTCCCGCATCTATGTAACAAACTTTTATGTACTTGAAAACTCTGATCATGTCCCTTCTCAGTCTTCTCTTCTCCAGACTAAACAAACACAGTGTTTTCAATCTTCCCTCATAGGTCATGTTTTCTAGATCTTTGATCATTTTTTTTTTTGCTCTTCTCTGGACTTTCTGCAATTTGTCCACATCTTTCCTGAAATGTGGCACCCGTAATTGTACACACTACTCCAGTTGTGGCCTAATTAGTTCGAAGTAGAGCAGAAGAATGAGTTCTCGTGTCTTGCTCACAGTACTCCTGCTAATATATCCCAGAATGTTTTCTTTTTTTGCAACAGCGTTACACTGTTGACTCATATTTAGCTTGTGATCCACTATGACACCCAGATCCCTTTCTGCAGCACTCCTTCCTAGGCAGTCATTTCCCATTTTGTATGTGTGCAACTGATTGTTCCTTCCTAAGTGGAGTACTTTGCATTTGTCCTTATTGAATTTCATCCTATTTACTTCAGACCATTTCTCCAGTTTGTCCAGATCATTTTGAATTTTAATTCTATCCTCCAAAGCATTTGCAGCCCCTCCCATTTTGGTATCATCCACAAACTTGATAAGTGTAACACAGAGATTCTGCTACTGGGAGGGTTTCAGAGGGTGTCAGAGGGTTATACCCTGGTAGGAGGGGGCTAGACCTGTACTGGAATAAGGTCACTTTGTGCTTCAGAGTGTGGCAGAACCTAGAATGTCCATTAGCAGGGAAAAATCCTGGGGGGAATCGGCTTGTGGAATGGACAAAAGCCCCGTCTGAATTTCTCACATTGCCCTTCTCACCCTGACAGGCTACAAAATAACGTCCACGTTTGTTCCAGATTATCCCATCCTCCCAGGGGGAAGGAAACGGCTGCAATGGAGCTGGCTCAGGTAAGAGATTATCAGGGAGCTGGTGGTGGGCTCTGCTTGGAGGGAGAGGAGCAGTAAAGGCATAGGAAGGTGGTAGTTGCTACAGGTGGTGGGAGGCAGGAAATAACAGGATGTGACAAACCAGCTGAGACTTGTGTACTCTAGGGTGTGATGGGTTGTCACCCTGGGGTGGTTCTGGGAACCACTGTGCCCTCTAACCCTGAAGCTGGGCTGGCCCTTCTCACACTGCTTTGCTGGAGATTCAGCCAGCCTCTTCAGGCTTTATCACCCAACACGATAGCAGGTGGTGCCATACACCCAACTAAGCTACCTGAGTGCTTTACCTAAGCCACTCAAGGAGAGAGAGAAGACAACAGCCAATTTCCCAGCGATAAGTGTTAGCAAACAGATCAAAGCAGATGACTTACCAAATAACCAAAAACTCAAAAAAGCCTAACATACTATCTGGATAGAATTTTAATTAGCAATTTCTCACCCTGACTGATGATAGAAGTAGTCCCCCAAGTTTCCATACACAAGCTAGAAATCCCTTTACCCTGGGACCAGCACTTCCCCTAGTTCAGTCTTTGTTCCTCAGGTGTTTCCAGGAGTTCTCTTGTGTGCGGGGAATGAGGCCAAGATATGATGTCACACCCCACCTTATGTAGCTTTTCCATATGGCAGGAACCCTTTGTCCAAACTCAGTTCCCAAAAAATACAGGTACCAAAATGGAGTTTAGTGTCATGTGGTCTGGTCACAGGCCCTAGCATGGCCTGCTGAGTCATAGTAGCCATGACACAGACTGGCTGAACATTCACAGGAAGGCTAAGCTCTTCCACGGTCCATTGTCTTTGTTGATGAGCCATCAGCACTGTCTGGCTTCTTCATTGTTGTACCTGAAAGGCTCGTTGTGGGTGTTACCCAGAGTAAGCACCTTTGAAATGCAGATACATAGTTGTAGAGGAGTCAGACTCACCCCTGCGGCGCCTCCTGCTGGTGACTTCCGGGAATTAGCTCAATTTCCAGCCCGGAGCGCCCTCTGCCCAGTCTCCATCTAGCCCCTGTTCACTGGGGCAGACTGCAGTATCAGCCACTCATCATAGGCAAAGGGGTTTGGACCTGCTGCCTTTGCCTACCCATGGGCTGCCCCTTGCCACCCCCAGGACCTCTTGGCCTAATGCTAGGCCACAGCCTGGGGCTTTCCAGGCAGGAGCTCCCCAGCTCCTCTGCCTTTCCCCAGCCCTGCTCCACTCCAAGTCCCTTGTCTAGCTCCCTGCAGCCAGGCCCTTCTCCCTCTACAGCCAGAGAGAGACTGACTGGGCTCCTGGCTCACTGGCTCTTATAGGGGCCAGCTGGGCCTGATTGGGACCTGGCCACAGCTGAGCCTGCTTTCCTCCAATCAGCCCAGGCTTCTTGCCCCAGCTACAGCCCTCTCCTGGGCTGTTTTAAGCCCCGAAGGGCAGGAGCAGGGGACCACCCTGATACAATAGTCAGTATTCATAACTGCAGAGATAAACATGCTCTGCGCACAGAAATAGGAGAATCCTATTCAGCAAATCATAACGTTTCCAGTGACACTGCACATGACACATCTTGCACATAAAGAACAGGAGGACTTGTGGCACCTTAGAGACTAACACATTTATTTGAGTATAAGCTTTCGTGGGCTACAGCCCACTTCTTCGGATGCATAGAACAGAACATATATTGAAGACACACACACACACACACACACACACACACACACACACACACACCATGAAAAGGTGGGAGTTGTCTTACCAACTCTGAGAGGCCAATTAAGTAAGAGAAAAAAACTTGTGAAGTGATCAAGATAGCCCAGTACAGACTCTGAAACCCTGTCATCTTGCACATAATGCATCATAATTATGACCTAATCCTATTATAATTGTACTGTTGCCGGCACAGAGGGCCCAAGGGGGCAACAGCGGGGTTCGTTGCCGGGTGTGCTTCGCGCCAATGAACACACCAGGGTGGAGAAGCAGACAAAGTTTATTTGAGATCTCAAAGCGGTGCAAGGAGACTGGCACGTCTCAAATCAAGCGCCCAGATACAAGCCACTTTCCCTTCTTAGGGTATGGCTACACTTGAGAGTTGCAGCGCTGGTGGAGGCTTTCCAGCGCTGCAATTAGTAAGTGTCCACACCTGCAGGGCACATCCAGCGCTGCAACTCCCTGGCTGCAGCGCTGGCCGTACACCTGGGTCTGCCTGGGGAATAAGCATTGCAGCGCTGGTGATCCAGCGCTGGTCGTAAAGTGTGGCCACACACCAGCGCTGCTATTGGCCTCCAGGGTATTAGGAGATATCCCAGAATGCTTTTAACCCCTTTGTTTTGTTATGCAGCCTCTCTTTGTTTTGTTGTGAACGCGGGGCTCTGGGAGCTGCTTATCTAAAAAAACAAACACAGCTCCTGTTTGCTGTGATCAATCTGTGAACAATCAAATGAGATATCCCCCCTGCCTGCCTGATTCACAGGGGTTGAGTGTTTGCTTTTTGCTTGAGGAGAGAAACAGCAACGAGAAAGGGAGTCGGCAGCTGCTTATCTGGTCTGCAGGCTGTTTGCAGTTAACACTAAGGGGTCGGAACAAGTTTCTGATTTTGCAAAAGCAGGGAGCCGATTCACAGTGTCGGCTCCAAAAATCCAATCTCTCTCTCTCCCTGTCACACTACACTCCACCCCACCCTACCCCCCTCTTTTGAAAAGCACGTTGCTGCCGCTTGAATGCTGGGATAGCTGCCCATAATGCATCACTCCCAACAGCGCTGCAAATGCTGCAAATGTGGCCACACACCAGCGCTGGTAGCTGTGAGTGTGGCCACACACCAGCGCTGTCCCTGCACAGCTGGACGACCAGCGCTGTAAGTCCCAGCGCTGCAACTCTCAAGTGTAGCCATACCCTTATACTCAAGTCGTTTGCTTCAGCTTAGTTTCTGCCCCCCTTTCTTCCCCCCTCCCCCCTTTCCTCCCTCCCCCCTGTAGCAGCTACAGTAAGCAACCTTGGCCACTGCAAGGGTAGCTTGTTAGCAAATTTTCCCAGACCTGTTATCTTGTCCTTCACAGAGGCAT
This sequence comes from Mauremys mutica, assembly GCF_020497125.1. Classification (NCBI taxonomy): domain Eukaryota; kingdom Metazoa; phylum Chordata; order Testudines; family Geoemydidae; genus Mauremys; species Mauremys mutica. The sequence goes on along the minus strand of NW_025422997.1, from coordinate 64,992 downwards.
GTAGGCTTCCCTTATCACTACCGCTTCAGACTGCCTTGAGCTGTTAGCTGACTGTTACACGTTTTGTTTTGCAGCTACTTAGAAAGTTGGTTAAAGTTCATCATGGAGGAGCCTTGGTTCACTTAGGCCTAGAGCAGGGGGACTTCATCGACACTCGTGGTCTTCCACCCCCCCCCCCCGAGTTACCTAGAGTTATGCCTAGTGACACCAACATGTGTGTGTGTGAATGTGTGTGTGTATAGGTATAATGTGTGTGTATAAGGATTAAAATATTAGTTATTGGTCATAAATCAATTATCATAATAAATGTGGCATCTTTGTCTTGCCCCCTGTAAAGATCCTGTGTAGTTTTGTCTGTACAACAAAACCGCACCCACTGTGTGCAGGTATTTGATCCTGCTCAAGTAGTCCCCATTGTATAACACTAGCGTTCAGAGGTTCCTGTTGCACACAGTTCCTGGGGTAATCTTTATGTCTTTGTGCATTCCTTCAATAAGCCACTAACACTGTCTGGCCTCCTCCAATAGAGCACCTTTAAAATACAGAGACATGGTTAATATTTCTAGCCTCAGGTGCAAATGTTACATGCATACAGGTTGGATTAACACAGTCAATAGGACTTAAGTTTTGCAATGATACCTCACATCAGCCATCTTGCATAAAGTATATATTAGCTATGTCATATCCAGATCATAAGTATATTTTCATAAAGACTGTAGAGTATAATGTATGTTTGCTGATCTGCAAATAGGAAAAGATTATGCACCTTTGGGTGCAAACGCTCATGACAATAGTGCAGAGCCATGCAAGCTCCATGATTCTGTGTGAGATGGCAGACAGTGACGAGGGCCAGGCAGGTTTGTGGGTTTAGAAAAAAACGGTGTAAACATTATGTATACGTTTATGTAGGGGACACATATAACATTAGTGGCTAGTTAACAATGCGTTCTAAGAAGTTGGATCCCATGGCCACAACCACCCCTGACTGAGCTGTTTGGTACCCAGCATACACTGCCAAACCAAAGTGTCCCAAAATGCAGTGGGTGGACAGTGGGAGATCTATTCATGGTGCACCTCACTCTGAATCTATACAAGTGGTTCTGGTGAGTACCCTGACGGCTGAGGCAAGGCGTCCAGGAGGCATGCGCACCAGTGACATAGTAACCGTAAAAACAACAAGGAGTCCGGTGGCACCTTAAAGACTAGCAGATAAGGTGCCACCGGACTCCTTGTTGTTTTTGTGGATACAGACTAACACGGCTACCTCCTAATACGTGGCATAGTAACCGTAGTGACTCTGTGCTGACATAACTTGAGTTAACCCACCCTTAAAGCGTAGATATGGCCTTAGGTATATTAAATGTTTGGGAGAGGTAACAGGAACAGTCTGAGGGTAGACAAAGATTCATTCAGGTGTTTCGGCTCAAGGCATTGGAACTGGCCTTACTGCACCCTACAGGCTCAGGAACAAAGAGGCACAAAAAAGATCTCATTTATTTATTACAATGTCTTGACTCGAGGGTGTATAACTCGTGATTTTAGAATTCTTGTGGTTGTCAAGGTATCTTGGGGTTGTAGATGTGTTTCATTATATTTTGAAAGGCAAAACTATGAATGGGTTGAACAAAGAATTAGATCAGTCCCTCAGGATAAGTAGACTGGCTATTAGCCAAGATCATCAGGGATGCAGGCCCATGCTCTGCATGTCCCTAAACCGTCCTCTGATTGCCAGATGCTGGGAGTGGGCAATGGGATGGTTCACTGAGTCATTGCCTGGTCTGATCATTCCCTTAGAAGCACCTGGCATTGGCCACTGCCACAAGACAGGATACTAGATTAGGCGGACTATTGGTCTGACCCATGTTGGCAGTTCTAATTTTCTGCAAAAATTACAATAGATTTTTTTTCCAGGGAGAAAGACATTATAGGCGATAGTATCCTGCCTTTACTGAATATTTGAGAATCAAGCTGTACACAACGGCATGTGGAAAAACACTAAGGGCTAGACTGAGGCAAAATAACAGTTGCAAAAATGCAATCCCCAGTGGTGGATTGACTCAAAACAAAGTTTTGACACTACGCCAGAAATTCTGTCAGTTCTAAAATGAGAAGAAAAAATTAAATTTAAATATTCAGGCAATTCAGGTTATCCCAGCAGCAGATAAAACAACTTCGGAAACTGCTTGGAGATTCTGTGCATTCAGATACAGAGAGAAGGGATTCTTTGTTTCTGAGGGGACCTGTGTAAAATGTTTTACTGAATTAAGTCTCAGGGATTATCTATACTGGCAAGTTAAAGCGCTCGAACTCGCTGGCTCAGGGGTGTGAAAAATCACACACACACACACACTCACACCCCTGAGTGCAGCAAGTTTGAGCGCTTTAAAGCACTAGTGTGGACAGGCTCGGCTGCCAGTGCTCAGAGCGCATCCCCTCGTGGAGGTGGATTACCAGGCGCACCGGCACCCACCGCAGCGCTTTGAACTTTGTAGTGCAGACAGAGCCTCCATAGGTTGGATCAGACAGAGGGGAGCTGCACTGGCTAGGCAGGGGGATGCCTGTGTCTGTAAGAACCAGCCCTGGGAAGCCTCTGCCGAGCGGTGCTGTCTGTGGGAGAGGAAATTAAAATAAAAAAAGCTGCTTTGCCCCCCCCACACACAGCGTTTTTGCAAACACTGGTCTCAGTCCCACTGGGGTCACTGCTGCCCCCTGTGCCCCACCTGTGCCGGGTTTTGCCCTTAGTCACCCTCTGCCAGAGCCTCACTCCTGGGCTTCACTCCTGCTCCTCCCCCCAGCCCTGGTTTTGTCCCTTAGCCCCTCTCCTGCCCACGGCCCGGGCAATTCCCGCCCCCTGCTCAGCCCCCGCCCCCTGTCACTCCCCCCACCCCGCTCCAGCCCCTGGAACGAGCAGAATGTTGAGCTGATATGGGCAGGGGGAAGGGCAGCGGCTTCAGCGGCTGTCACTGAGCATGCGCAGTGCCCGGGAGCGGCACATGGCTGCGGGAGGCACGTTAATACGCTGCCCGGGGGCTCCTGAGTCTGATGGTTCAGCAGCCCCCGTCCTGCCTCCGCTTTTCCCCTGGGGAGCCGCACCCCCTCCTGCTCTCTCCGGGCTGAGGCGGGTTCCCGCGTGTCCCACCCCCGCTGCGTGGGGCCCGGGAGGAGCCGCCCCTTCCCGCCCTCCCGTCCCAGCCCCCATCCCTTTATGCGGCAGCGGGGCCATGGCCGGGTCCGGGAGCGCAGCGTGGGGGCTGCTCCAGCCCTGCAGCCCGCAGGGCAGCGCAGTGGGGCTGGAGGCAGTGCGGGGCGGGCAGGGCCCGGGTGGCGGGCAGGGACACACGTGGGGTGGACACGCTCCTGCTGGGGGGGGCCGGGCCCGGCTGCCTGGTTCGCCCCCTGCCTGGGGGGGGTCTCCAAGCTCCGCGCGGCTGGAAGGCTGCCCGGGGCGGGGCCGGGGCGATGGAGCCCGGGAGTGGCTGGGCCAGGAGCTGCAGGAGGGGCCGGAGCACGGCTCGGCTGCAGAGCTCAGAGCCCAGGCTGGGCCTGGGGGCAGATCTGGGGTGTCAAAGCCGGGCAGGGGGGGCGGCTGGGGATGGGGGCTGTGGGCGAGCTGGGAGTGCACTGCGGGGGTCAGGGCTGGGGGGAGCGGTTGGGGCTGGGGCTGTGGGGGAGCTGGGAGTTTGGGATGCACTGGGGGGGTCAGGGCTGGGGGGGAGCGGCTGGTGGCTGGAGGGAGCTGGGAGTTTGGGGTGTGCTGGGGGGTCAGGGCTGGGGGGGGAGCGGCTGGGGGGGAGCTGGGAGTTAGGGGTGTGCTGGGGGGTCGGGGCTGGGGGATGTTTGGGGGGCTCCATGTTCAGATCTGGCCCTGCGGGAGCTTTGGGGGCTGGCGCTGGGGAAAGTGGGGGACTGTCTGAAGTTGGCTGCTTGGGATGTGGGTGAGGCACCGGGGAGCTGGGGGTTGGGCTGCACCCCTGTCACTGCAGCCTGGGGCCCTGCGTTTCCTCTGGAAAAGCTGCTCCTTGTTTCACCAGCTCCTCTCAGTCTGAGTCCCAGGGACCCTGCACAGGTGTCTGCAGGGCAGGACGGGCCCTGAAATCTGGCAGCTGGGAGGTTTGCAGCAGTTTCTAATCCTCCTTCCCCTGCTTCTTCCAGGAGGCCCCACAAAAGCATCTGGCCCCTCTAGGAAAAGAGAGAGAAGCAGCCAAAGCCGAGGAGGAGCAGCAGAGTGAGGAGCTGCTGGTAGGTGCCCAGAGCCCCCCGCCACTTAGGTTTGCCTGGCATAAGAATGACCTGATGAATGCAGGGCCCACCCTGCCAGCCTCAGCCAGGGACCCATCCCCGCTGGAGCCCAGGGAGCCTGCAGGGTCAGACACGGGGGTAACATGATGCCCTTAGGACGCAGGAGGCTGCTGGGCAGGAGAGGGTCAGTCTGTGTTAGCCCGGAGCCCCTGCCCACGGGCTGTCTGGATGTCACAGTGACCAGGGATCCTTTCTAGCTCCTGGGGGGATGGGGAGGAAGGAGATGAAATGTGGGCTGCAGAGATGGAGGATTTGGCTCAGTGCACGTTGATGAGGTTTTGGGGAGAAGTGTCCCTCCTGTAGGTGATGTACAGCTCACTCCGGTCCTGATCCCTCCTCCCTTCCCGGGATAAATGAACTTCCCATCCCCCACCACCAGAGATCTTGTGTTCTGGTAAATAACTCTGCCATCCGCCCCCAGGTGCATTTATGATTTTCCCCTGTTATGGAGCAGATAAATGTCAATGTTGATAAATGCAAAATAGGGCACATTGGAAAAGATAATATCAAATGCACATAAACTGATGAGGTCTAAATTAGCTGTTACCGCTCAAGAAAGAGATTTTGGAGTCACTGTGGATAGTTCTCTGGAAACATCCACTGAATCTGCAGCAGCAGTCAAAAAAGCAAACAGAATGTGGGGAATCATTAGGAAAGGGATAGACAATAAAACAGAAAATATCCTATTGCCTCTATATAAATCCATGGTATGTCCACATCTTGAATACTGTGTGCAGATCTGGTCGCCCCATCTCAAAAAAGATATATTGGAATTGGAAAAGGTTCAGAGAAGGTCAGCAAAGATGATGAAGGATATGGAACAGCTTCCGCATGAGGCGAGATTAATAAGACTGAGGCTATGGCTACACTCCGCAGCTTTTAACCACACGACTGTGCCGCTACAGCCGTTCTGCTGACAGGCGCGCAGTGTAGCTGCTCTTTGTTGGCAGGAGAGAAGTGCCAGTGTAGACAAAGCCTGAGACTGTTCATCTTGGAGAAGAGACGACTAAGGGGGGATATGGTAGAGGTCTATAAAAGCATGACTTGTGTGGTGAAAGTAAATAAGGAAGTGTTATTTCCTCCTCATAACACAAGAACTAGGGGTCATCCAATGAAATGAATAGGCAGCAGGTTTAAAACAAACAAAAGGAAGTATTTCTTCACACAACACACAGTCAACCTGGGGAACCCCTTGCCAGGGGATGCTGTGAAGGTCAAGACACTAACAGGGTTCTAAAAAGAACTAGAGAAGTGCATGGAGGACAGGTCCCTTAGGGGCTATTAGCCAGGATGAGCGGGATGGTGTCCCTAGCCTCTGTTTGCCAGAAGCTGGGAATGGGCGACGGGATGGGTCACTTGATGATTCCCTGTTCTGTTCATTCCCTCTGGGGCACCTGGCATTGGCCACTGTCAGAAGACAGGAAACCGGGCTAGATGGGCCTTTGGTCTGACCCAGTCTGGCCGTTCTTATGTTCTATGTTCCCCTGTTACTGAGCCGCCCTCTCCCTGTTGCAGAAACAGACGGCAGCCGAGAGGCAGAAGATCGTCTGGGAGTGGCAGGAGCTGCGAGGGTTTCTGGAGGAGCAGGAGCAGCGGCTGCTGTCCCGGCTGGAGGAGCTAGAGAGAGCCATTGTCCAGCGAAGGGATGAGGGCGTCTGCAGCCTGTCCTGGGAGATTTCCCTGTTCAGCGAGAGGGGAGGAGAGAAGGGGCAGCAGCCGCTGAGCCAACCCCTGCAGGTCAGGCTGTCATTGCAATGATCATACGCAGCGTTTCTCTAGGCGCGTCTGAGCTCTAGACCCCAAAGCCCTTTACAGAGTGGGGTCAGGGGCATTATCCCTATGGGACAAATGGGGAAAGTGAGGCAGAGGGAGGGGCAGAGCCCTGCCCAAGGTTACCCAGTGAGTCTGGCAGCGGCGCCAGGGATGGGCCCTGGGAGTCCTGGATGCTGCAGCCCCAAGATCTTCTCTCCTGGAAATGTCTCTCTGCATTTGCACTTGGAGGGTGAAATCCCCTCCCCCAACATGCTGAGGTCCTGAGCCAGGCCTAAGGCCCCTGTCACTGCAGGTTAATGGGTTTAGTGGGGTCAGGGGCCTTCTGGGTCTCTCAGCCCTGGGGGGAATTTGATTCTCAATGCAGAGAAATATCTTCTGCCTGTAAAGTGCCTGGGGAGAAGATTTCCACAGTGGGACCTGCCCGCAGGATTTGCTGGGGCTGGTAGGGGAAAGTCCCTGGTGGGGGGCAGCTGCTCTGGGAATGTAAACCTGAAATTCCCCTACTGCCTGAGGCCTCAGTGGTGACCCCTGCAGAGCAGGAGGCCTCCCCGCCCAGGGACATTCCCCCTGACGGCCTCCTCTTTCTCTCCTTTTTAGGGTGCTGGGAGCGCTGGGGGCAGGTAAGTTCTGGGCTCCATTTCGCTCCCCCCAATGGGCTGTTAGGTTTGATAACTGCACTGAGTAGGAAGCTGCCCCCTGCCCTGGGAGCGTGTGATTCTGTCTCCCCTAGTGGCTGACTCGGGTAGGAGACGAGCCGGTTACTGTCTGGTCGCCAGGGGCGGCTCTACATATTCGGCCGCCCCAAGCAGTCATGCACGGGAGACGCCCCGGAGCCCTGGGAGCAGCGGACCTCCCGCGCGCATGAGTGCAGAGGGTCCGCTGGTCGCGCGGCTCGGCTGGACCTCCCGCAGCTGCGGACGGTTGGCTGGTCCGGCGGCTCCAGTGGAGCTTCCGTAGTCATGCCTGCGGGAGGTCCAGCCGAGCCGCGGACCAGCGAACCGTCCGCAGTCATGCCTGCGGCAGGTCTGGTTGTCCCGGTGGACCTCCCGCAGGCATAACTGCGGCAGGTCCACCGGCCCAGCCTGCCGCCCCTGCCGGCAAATGCCGCCCCACGTGCGTGCTTGCCGCGCTGGGGTCTGGAGCCGGCCCTGCTGGTTGCTCATGAGGTCACAGCAGGGCTGCTAGACCCAGGGCCGATGGGACAGACCAGGCCTGTCTCCTGGACTGACATGGCCGCGTCACGTACTCAGAGGGCGCAGCATCTCAGCTTTCGCATTTGTTAAAGTGAGTTGCCGGCCCGCAGCACCTCCCCAGTGTAAACGGAGACAGTGTTGCCTTGCTGGGGCTGCCAGCAGCCTGAAGCCGTAGCTCTGAGAGCGTGAACTCTCCTGTCCCCTGTTAATGTCAGCGGGGTGTCAACTGAAATGGCAGGAGTGTTTCCTGGCTGATCACTCGAGCAGGTGGAACAGGGAGGGGGCGGGAGTGAAGCCTTTGTGGGGTGGGAATAGGGGGTTGCTGTAGGGAGGGAAGAACAGAGGAGAGACACAAGGACAAGGAAGCGAGAGAGAAATGGAGAAAGGAGGGTGGGAAAGGCAGGGTAACACAGGGAAGAACCAGCAGGGCCCTACAGGGTGTCCGGGAAGGGGCTGTTTTCCTCCTGAGTGACACTGAGAGTGACAGACAAAGACTTGGGAAAATACTAAGAACTAAAATTTTATTTCCCATACGAAGGGCAGATTCCCCCCTTGTTCTTTGTACGTGGGTGTCCCATGGAGAGCAGTGGGTGTTCTGCTGTGAATGGAGCAGGGCACAGAGTCCTAACCTGATGCCCTGGCCACTGGCTGTAAAGGACAGGGCAATGTGGGCTTCTCTGCCAAAGGAGCTGGACGCCCCAGGTTACTGCTTCAGCTGAAGGGTTGGGGGGTTTTGGCATTAAAGGGCCCACGTTCATTCCTTGCTGGAGCCCTAGGCTCTGTCTGTGGCCACTGTCAGCATGTAGGACCTGCCCACTGTTTGGTCTGTGTCTCCTCCCTTCCACATGATCCCCGTGCTGGTGCCCCTTGTTCCTGCCGTAAACCAGTGTAGGGGGTGGCTCTGCCCCCCCCAGAACCAGAGCGTCCCTGAGAAAGCCCCTGAACAATGTCTCCGTTCCTTGCTCGAGTGTCTCCCCACTTCCCGTCTCTCTGGGGAGCACAGGGCTGAGGTGACTCACCCTGACATTGACTATCTCAGGCTACAAAGCTCAGATCCAGGTTTCGTGAAGTTTGGGGGTTGCTGGGCTCAGGGTCTGGGGCTCAGGCTTGTTTCTCACCCCTCCTTTCCCCAGCAGGGAGGACGGGACGTTTCGGAAGCCAGAGCCGTCGTTTGCGGAGCTGGAGAAGAGACTCAGCGATTTCTCTCTGCAAAGTGCCATGCTGCAGGAGGTGCTGCTGGGATTCAAAGGTGAGTTGGAGTCTGGGGGTGGCGTCTCCTCTGGTTAGAGCGACCCTGACCCTGGGGAGGAGTCGGGGACTCTAGTGATGTCACTGATCCTGGGCTCCATCTCACAGCCCAGCTCAGCGAGTCGCCCTTCCCCATGGAGCAGCCCTGTGGGGCTGGCTCTGCCTGCAGCGGCTGCGTTATCGGCCTCTGATCTCTGTCACCATCTCGTCGTTAACAGCAGTTCCATTAATAAGCAATGGGGGTTTCTCCATGAATGTGAGGGCCTGAATTCTCACCTCTCCCATCTTCTCCTGTTGGAAAATGTTTTGCTAGCTTGGCAGTTGGTAGTGTGGGAAGCTAAGATGTTTAGGTTTTTAGGAGGTAGTGTGGGAAGCCTGAGATGTTTAGGTTTTCAGGTTGGGTTAATTAGGTTGTGAGTTTTGTTTTGAGAAGTTGGCCTTGGCTAACTTCCCTCTAGCAGGCATAATAGGATAATAAATTTAGAAGGTTGTCTAGGATAATGTTATCCTATGAAGTTGTAGCAGTGCTTATGTGTATTTTGTTAACCAATTAGCAATTGCTTGCTTGCCTGCTTCAAGTGTATAAAGATGTATGCTGGAGAGAAATAAATTGACTCTTGCTATCCAATCATACTGACTGTTGAGCATCTGTCCAGGTCCGTCTGCGATGCGACAAATGGTGACCCCGACGTGATTCGAATCGAATGCTGATAGTGTCGGTGGCCTGACCCAGGCGGACGAGCCGCGGCGGGGAGTGCTGGAGAAGGGCCGGCCCCCGGGCGTCCAAAGGAGAGGCGCATCTGAGCTCAGAGGTGAGCGGCTAACATGGGGTCCGCTGCATCAGCGGAAGAAAAAACGGTGCATGAATATTTGATACGCATCGCGGAACGGCAGGGAGAAAGGCTCCCCTCTGACACGTTATCCCGCCTGCTACGGTGGGGACAGAAAAGGGGACTTTTCGTTAAGCCGAGTACAATCTTTGATACAACTGTTTGGGAGCGGCTAGGCTCCGAGCTTTGGAAGTCGGTGGCTCAGGGCGATAAGGAAGCCTTCTCCCTGAGCCCAGTATGGGACAAAACGAAGAAGATAGTGGAAACTCTCGCGGCCGAAGCAGGAGTGCAGGCGGCTGTTTCTGAGATTTTCCACCCACCGCCCGAAGTGCCTTCTGTGTTGCCGGTTGGAGCCCGGGAGTTTTTCGGCGGCGAGCCCACGGTGATACCTTTGGCTCCCGACCTGGATGATTTTGCCTCTGTTATGGACCCACTACCCTCCAATGTGGCCCTTGGCCCCGATGTGATTGATCCTGCTACGGTTCCGTTACCCCCCGATACGCCCGAGCCTATGGAGATAGCTTCGCCGTCTGCACCCCCCCCAAAGCCATGCCGTGTCCACGGGGTCTGGGGGTGTCACGATTGCGGGGAAGCAGAGGGGGCTCGGACGGAACATGTGCCATTACAGACATTGCAGAGATACCCTGATTTGACTACGTTTACCCAATTTACTCAGTCTGACGCCTTTTATAAGGAGATGGAGCGCCAGGGTCAACAGCTACAAGACATTTATACTAAGTTGGATCAAATGCAAGGTTTTCCACCTGGATCATCGCGTTCGCATCTTCACGAGTGCTTTCACCCGACTAATCCTTCCGCCCCGCCTGGCCCTGGGGACCCTTCAACTGGGGACCCTCCAGATCCGGTGCGGCGCTGGCATGGAGTTTTAAAAGAAGCCATCCTTGAGGGTTTGACACCTGAGGCTTTTCCAGTGCTCACACCAGACCCTCAACATCCTAATCGTCGGCAGTGGGCTCCTTTGGATTGGAAGTTGATTCGTGAGGCGCAGAAATTGATTATGGCTTATGGACTAGATAATCCGTATGTACAATCTATAATTGAACAGGTGTTTACCGCACAGGCAATGTGTCCATATGATGCGATTAAGCTAGCTGATATGCTTCTTACGCCTACCCAGAGACTTTTGTGGAAAGATGATTGGGCTAAAAGAATTGATTTGGCCCTTGTTCGCAATTTGGATTTACCGGATGATGATGTTCGGCGTGTAGCCACCGTTGATATGTTTTTGGGGACCGGCCGATTTGTTGACCCGCATCTGCAAGCCCGCCTTGACCCCCGAATCCTGCAGCAATCACAGGAATTGGCTCTGGCTGCCCTTAAAGCGGTGCCACAGATGGGGAAGCCGGCCCCTCCATATGCTAAAATTACACAAGGCCCGTTGGAACCTTATGCCACCTTTTTGGATCGCCTCCGAGAGGCTATTGATAGATCCCCCAATCTGACGCCGGAGGCCAGAACCGCAGTTGGACTTGATCTTGCCACCCAGAATGCAAACTCCACTTGCCGCCGCATACTAGCCACCTTGCCAAAAACTGCGACCCTGATGGAAATGATTGAGGCGTGTAACAGGGCTACTATGTTTGAAGAAACGGATAAAGCTACAATTCATGCTAAGGCACATGCCACTGCACTGGCCGTTGCATTGCAACCTCTGATCGGGCGGAAGCGAGGGGCCAGAAGGCCAGCCCGGTCAAGCGGCCTCTGTTTTGGTTGTGGAAAGCCCGGACATATCCGGCGGACTTGCCCTGTGCAAAGTGGGCAGCGACCCCCTGATGTGTCGCCGAAAGCCGCTACCGGCGCTTGTTCACGATGTGATAAGTTTGGCCATCGCGCCTTTGAGTGTTGGTCGCGCCGCAGAAAGGATGGAACACTGCTGCCGGGAAACGGACCGCAGAGCGCCCCTCGGAGGAGCGCGACGACACAAATGCCTCCAGCCACCAATCCGGCTGCCTGGAACGCCTCACCGGAGCAACCCGTGGCAGTGCCGGAGTGGATGTGGCCACAGCGACAGACACAGTCATAGAGGATGACAAAGTTCATGTTTTTCCTTCTAATACTGACGGCCCCTTAGGATTTGGACTGAGTGCCCTTTTGATCGGCCGCTCGTCAACATCAAAACAAGGTATTTTCGTTTTGCCTGGCCTTATTGATGCTGACTATACGGGAAATATTGGAATTATGGTACGTGCCCTTTGTCCCCCTATAACCATTACTGCTGGCACACGTTTGGCTCAGTTGATACCTTTTAAGGGATGTGTGCCCAGGACGACCCAGATTGACCGTGGGTCTCGGGGGTTTGGATCTACCGGACCTCCCCAAATTGCCTTTGCCATGGAAGTTACTCCGCGTAAGCCCATTCGAACTGTTCGCCTCCAGGGGTCCGATGGGCGACAGATTGTTCATGAAGCCCTCTTGGACACGGGGGCCGATGTGACTATAATCCCCTCTCGATCTTGGCCGGAGTCTTGGCCTTTGCGGGATGCCGCCACGCCTGTGAGCGGGATTGGCGGGACTCAGTTGACTCGCATTAGTGTGGATTTTATTACCATTGTTGATGTGGAAGATCCGGCCACGAGCGCGAAGGTTCGTCCTTACGTGATGCAGGCTCCGATTTGGCTGTTAGGTCGAGATTGTTTAAGTCAGTGGGGCGTTGTGCTGCAGAATTCACCTTTTGCCTAGCGGCCATTGAGGGGCGGCCGATCCTACAGCTGGAATGGACAACCACCACACCGGTCTGGGTCGCTCAGTGGCCGCTGCACAAAGACAAGCTCGCCCGAGTACATGAACTTGTGCAGGAACAACTGGCTAAGGGTCATCTTGAACCTTCCCTTAGCCCCTGGAATACTCCTATTTTTACCATACCCAAAAAATCTGGGCGTTGGCGTTTGTTACAAGATCTGCGAGCTGTTAATGCTGTGATGAAGGACATGGGCGCCCTCCAACCTGGGCTGCCCACACCTACTATGCTTCCGCATGGATGGCCCTTGCTTGTTATTGATCTCAAGGATTGCTTTTTTACCATTGCTTTGCATCCTGCGGACCGAGAGAAGTTTGCCTTTTCCGTGCCTTCTGTCAATAAGGCGGAACCTGTTAAACGGTATCAATGGACTGTTCTGCCTCAAGGTATGAAAAATTCTCCTACCATTTGTCAGTTGTATGTTGCTTGGGCCATAGCGCCCCTGCGAGCGGCACATCCTGACTGGATTATTTATCATTACATGGATGATTTGTTGTTTACCAGTGCCCACCTTCCCATGGAACCAGCCATTGCTGAGATTGACTCTGTGTTGCAAAAGGCTGGTTTGGTCATTGCCCCAGAAAAGATTCAACAGCAAGCCCCGTATCGGTATCTCGGTATGGAGATAACCGATTCGATTGTGCGGCCACAGAACTTAACCATTCAATTGGATATTCGTAATTTACATGATGTGCAACGTTTTGTGGGTGACCTGCAGTGGATTCGCGGTCTCTGTGGTATTACAAATGAGGATCTTGCACCCTTCATTTCATTGCTCAAGGGTGGTCGTGCCCCGGATGAGCCTCGCTCTCTTCAAGCTGAACATCATGTTGCCCTGCAAACCATTGCAAATAAGTTGGCCACACGGTACTCCGGACGCATTTATCCGGATTTACCTGTTTGTTTGGCCATTTTTTCTACGGATATTTCCCTGACGGCCCTACTTTTCCAGTGTCATGAAGCCCTTTTAGATCCACTTGTGGGCATTGAGTGGGTTTTTCCGCCTTCGCATTATGCTACAACTGTGACCACGCGACTTGATGCAGTGGCTCATCTCATTCGAGTGGCCCGACAGCGTTTGTTAGCCATTGCGGGCATGGATCCGTACGTGATTTACCTGCCCTTTGATGATGCTACCGTGACTCAGTTGCTTACTATTCACCTTTCCTTTGTACTTGCCACCATGGATTATGCCGGTCAGTTTAGTAGCCATTTTCCCCCACATCGGTTTTTTGCCACTATGCTGCCCTTGGAGAAAGCTCTGATGTTACGATCCAGTCCTGTTGGTGGCCTTACCGTTTTTACAGACGCCAGCGGTAGTGCTCAGCGTGCGGGACTTCTTTGGTTTGCTGACGACCGCTGGCACCACGAGTTTGTTCTTGCTGATGGCTCCTTGCAGGTTTTGGAGCTTCGTGCTATTGTTCGAACCTTTGAAAAGTGGCCCGATACTCCATTGAACATTGTTAGTGACTCCCTGTATGCTGTGGGTGTGCTTCGTCGTTTGGAACGGTCCCTGTTGGGCCGAGTCACGAATTCCGTTTTGTGGACTGCTCTTTTTCAGCTTTGGCATTTGCTGAATGCTCGCCGGTGCCCTTATTTTGTTATGCATATTAGGAGCCATTCGGGACTGCAGGATGGTCTTGCCGAAGGCAATGCCCTGATTGACCATTTGGTTGGCGCTGCCCAAGTTCCAAACTCCTTTGCTCAGGCACGGGTTTCTCATGAATTTTTTCACCAGTCTGCTCGTGCTTTGGCACGCCAGTTTGCGATTTCTATTACCGATGCTCGCGCTATTGTGGCCTCCTGCCCTGATTGTCAACAACATGTGTTGCCCCTTGTCTCTGGTGTTAATCCCCGTGGCCTTTTGTCCCTTCAAATTTGGCAGTCTGATGTTACCACGTTTGCTGAGTTTGGCACCTTGCGCAATCTTCATGTTACCATTGATACCTTTTCTGGTTTTATTTGGGCAACAGCATTAACCTCTACCAGCTCCCGCGATGTGATTAAGCATTGGCAAGCCTGTTTTGCTGTTATGGGAGTTCCTGCGCTCATTAAGACTGATAATGGCGGAGGTTATGTTTCGCATCGCACTGCCCAGTTTCTTTCGCAATGGGGTGTGCAGCATTCTACCGGTGTTCCTGGCAATTCTACTGGACAAGCTATTATTGAGCGTGCCCACGCATCCTTAAAGGCGCTTCTTTTGAGACAGAAGGGGGGCATTCGGAGTGAAAGGGCAGACGTTTTGGACAAGACGCCTGCCGCTCGTTTGCTGAAAGCTCTTTATGTGCTCAATTGGCTACAGCCTGGGAAAGACAGCCAAGTACCCCCCGCGATTAAACATGTTGGTGGGATAACCGGGGACGAGCAGGGTACAAGCCCACGACCCTCGGTCAAATGGTTTGATTATCAGCAGCAAGTTTGGAAAGGACCAGTTGACTTGCTAACGTGGGGGAGGGGTTATGCTTGTGTTGCCACTGACGCAGGTCCTAGGTGGATACCGGCGAAATGGGTCCGACCTTGGCTGCAACCCCGGGCGCAACAACAGACAGATTCGGAAGAGCCACATGAGACGCGCCCAGACGCCGAGGAACCGGAGCCCCTGGAGAATAATTGCTCGCTGGCCACGCCAGGATTTTTGCCCGCCTTTTTTGATTCTGTGTGATTGCATATTAATTGTTTTGTACCCTTTTGTTGCCCATAGGTTTGGAGACGTGCGCTCCGGGCAGTGCAGCATGGCCCGTGCTCCAACGCGTCCCACAAGTCTCCGTGCCCCTGGTCTGGGCTCCTATTCTGCTGGATGCGGAGAGTCAGCCTCGCCTGGTTTTGCTTTGTTGCTTGTTTTGGCGCTCCTTGTGAGGGGAGGCGCCCCGTATGATCTTATACCCCCAGTGAATGCCTGGCTGACTTTGGCGCAGAGTGCCATAAATACAACGGCCTTCTGCCTGCCCCATGTTCCTGCAGTGGGAGCCCTTATGGAAACCTGCTTTGTGGGTGTGTGTACTGAATTGGAGGTGCTGCAGCAGCACACTTGGTTGTTTCGTATCCCCAGGGATATACCTTATGCAGAGTTGTATGCTTTGGGCCCTGGAGCCACTTTAGATAAGTTAGATGCCAGTATGTATTTGTTTCGTTTGGCTAATGTGACAGCTGCTATTACGTGTATGAATTTTGTTAATGCTAAGCATGTTGCTGTTAATCATGATAATGTGGAGCTTGTTTGTCGCCATAAGAGGGATGTATCCTTTGCCTATGGACATATGAAGCTGCCCCTGGGATGGTTTTTGTTGTGCGGCCGCACAGCCTTTACTTATGTTCCAGCTAATAGTTCAGGTGGCCCCTGTGCTATTGGCCGTGTGGCCCCTTTGTTGTTTCCCCATCCCATAGTGAAAGGGCCTCGCCAACGGCGGGAGAGTATCCCCTTGAGCCCTACCTGTAAGGCAGATGTTACATTGTTTTCAGAACGAGAGGCAGCAGCCCTTACTTTTACCCTGGTAGGCCTCCCTGGTTTGGTGGTGCATAATTACCATGCCGTTGCACACCTTGCCTGTACTGTGGCGAAGGCCTTGAATTTGACCTCCACTGTTCTTGCCTTGTTAACCCAAGAGATGGGAGAAGTTCGCCGAGGAGTTTTGCAAAACCGCTTAGCCATTGATTATTTATTGCTGCGACACGGTCATCCCTGTTCTGATTTTGTGGGTATGTGCTGCTTCAATATTACAGATGCAAGTGCGGCCATCGACGCAGATCTGGATCGTTTGCGCCATCTAGCGGAGGGCATCCGCCAGCACCAGGGAGATTTCTGGTTGTGGTCATGGCTGTCGTCGCTACGTGGCTGGGCTGCACATTTGTTACAGGGCTTAATGTTAGGCATGCTTTGTATTTTTGTTGCCTGCCTTTTATATTTTTGTTATGGGTGTGCCCGCCGCTGTTGCTGTGTGGCACGCACCTTGGCAGGACCCTCCTGGCCCCTTGGGCCACTTGCATTACCTGGAGGGAGAATGTGATAGGTGAGAGCAGGGCACTGCGGAAGATTTTGTTACGGTTTAGTTAGACAGCTGGTGTTTTTAATTTGCCCTTTGTTTTGGCTTGTGTAGCTTGTAGTTTGATATTATGAGCTGGATTTGTTTTGCTAATTTTTTGTTTTGATTTTGAGTTAAGGGGGGAGGTGTTGGAAAATGTTTTGCTAGCTTGGCAGTTGGTAGTGTGGGAAGCTAAGATGTTTAGGTTTTTAGGAGGTAGTGTGGGAAGCCTGAGATGTTTAGGTTTTCAGGTTGGGTTAATTAGGTTGTGAGTTTTGTTTTGAGAAGTTGGCCTTGGCTAACTTCCCTCTAGCAGGCATAATAGGATAATAAATTTAGAAGGTTGTCTAGGATAATGTTATCCTATGAAGTTGTAGCAGTGCTTATGTGTATTTTGTTAACCAATTAGCAATTGCTTGCTTGCCTGCTTCAAGTGTATAAAGATGTATGCTGGAGAGAAATAAATTGACTCTTGCTATCCAATCATACTGACTGTTGAGCATCTGTCCAGGTCCGTCTGCGATGCGACATTCTCCTTCCCCTAGAGACGCTGCGACGGGAGCTGGGGAGCGACACAGGTACGTGTCTGTCTCTGACTGGCCAAGGGGAGATTTCAGTCCAATAACCATGTTAACGACAGGGGATTGCAGCCTCCAGCAGCTGGAAGCTGTGTAACAATGGGAAGCGATGTTACTTTGTTCTTGCACCACTATATTTTCAACTGACTTGTCTCTTAAATATTTTAGCTCAGGGATCAGCAACCTTTGGCACACGGCTCACCATGGTAAGCACCCTGGCAGGCCGGGCCAGTTTGTTTACCTGCGATGTTGGCAGGTTTGCCCGATCGTGGCTCCCACTGGACACAGTTTGTCACTCCAGGCCAATGGAGGCAGTGGGAAGTGGCAGGCAGCACATCCTTCAGCTTGCGCCGCTTCCTGCATCCCCCATTGGCCTGCGACGGCAGATCGCGGCCAGTGGGAGCTGCAATCGGCCGAACCCGCGGACGTGGCAGGTAAAGAAACTGGCCCGGCCCACCAGGGTATGTGGATTGGAGTTTCCCCAAGGTCCTTTAAGTGTTTCTTGATTGGGCACTTGATTTGCAAATTCCTTTCTGAAGAAGCTGACCTAATGCTTTACTAAGGCTACTTCAGAATCAAAACACACTGATGTACAAGAACGTAGCCAATATTCCTAACTTTGACTGCAAAAATGATACGCCCACACAGGTAGTATCATCATCATCAGGAGCAAATTATAACCTTTTCATAGGCATCTTACACGCCAACCGTTGTACAACATTTGCTGCAAATATAACAGTGGTTGCACCAATGAACTACACAGTCACAGGTTATTAATATAACATCACAGCCAGGGCTGGTGTTAGGGGGTAGCAAACAGAGCAACTTCCTGGGGCCCCAGACCCCCACAAAGCTACATTGCTTCGGCTTTGGCTTCAGCCCTGGGGGTGGGGCTCAGGGGCCCAAACTTCAGCCCCATGCGCTGGGACTTCAGCTTTCTGCCCTGGGCCTCAGCGAGTCTAATGCTGGCCTTGCTTGGCAGCCCCCTGAAAGCTGCTCATGGCCCCCCAGGGGGCCCCAGACTCATGGTTGAGAACCCCTGCCTTACCCCACGAGTCACAGCAATGTTCAGGTTACTGCCAGGCCCAAAGGACCAGTCACTTCCTTAGGTCAAATGACTCTTAGATCTCCCAACAAAGACAACACTTGTAGCCAGTCCTGTCACAACCTGTATTAAGATTTATTTGAAAGGAAATGAGAGTTGTTTACAAAGTTAAAGCAGTGTGACAAAGCTCTGTCCTTGTCTCCATGGGCCCTGCATTTCCTGGTGGATTTCGCTAGCCTCAGAGGCTCACTGTGACCCTCCACGTAGCCCTTCTCTCTAGGGACAAGGGTCACAGCCCACTGAGCCATTTTCATCGTAAGCCAGTGAGGGAGGGGAGGCAAAGCTCCCCTCCCTCGCAGAGTCTCTGTTGTCTCCCAGTCTCAGTGATTAATCAGGGGAGCAAAGGGGGGAGCCCAGGACCCACCTCTACTCTAGGCTCCAGCCCAGGGACCCTAATAGTATCAGCTGTGGTATCTGACCTTTTAGAAACAGGACACATACAATTCCCTGTTCTACTTCCCCACAGCACCCCCACTTCCTCAGGCTCCACTTCACCCTTACCTCAGGGCTTCCTTCCTTGTGCCTGATCTGGTGTGTACTGCTCAGTCGCTCCCACAGCTCCTGTTCTGCACACCCACCTGCCTAACTGGGAGCTCTTTAACTAGTTTCAGCCAGCCCCTGATTGGCTTCAGGGGTCCCAGTCAACCTAGCTGTCTCCACGGCTTTCTGGAAGGATGTTAATTGGCCCCAGGTGTCTTGATTAACCTGGAGCAACTGTCATTTTGGTTACCATGGTAACAGGGATTTGTTTAGCCTGGGGCTAACATACCTGTTTCTCACTATTTTCCTATAGCCATCTGGCCTTGCCGTGTCACAGCAGCTAATCATCCAGATGCAGACAAGTTACAGTCTTACATTTCAAAAGGTAATAGAAGCTTCTCTAATAAGCAAGCTCTGCAAATTCTTTAGGACTAATCCCGGCTAAGCAGCTGGGGATCTCGTGCTTATGCCTAGGAACTTTGCCCCCCAGAGTCCAAGCAGCATACAGATAATCAGTTCCTTCTGTGTGGGGTTTTTCATCCCCTTCCTGCCATGTGCTCTGAACTGTCAACTCAGCTAATGGGAAGTCAAGAGCACAACAACAGTCTTGTGTCTTCTTTAACATCCCATAATAGTCTCTCTGGTGTGGATGGACCTTTCCTGCCAGGCAGGGTGTAATGCATTCGGCTGTCAATCAGCACTTCACCTAGGTAAAGTCTCTCTCCTGTGTGGTGATTTACAGAGCCACAGAGGCTCACAGTGCATCTAGTCAGATGTTAACCCAGGCAGCAACTCAGTAAAGCATTCAGTAAAGTCTAAACATGTTCTTATAATGCTAATACCTGTTTTAACAATACTAACACAGGTGAGTCAGACCGATTCCACTGTGTGTTTGTCCATGTTCAATTAAGACATAGAGGCTTGTGTAAGAGCTAACGCCTCATCTGCCAGTGTCACAGGCAGGCTGGGCAGGGATGGTGTCTCTAGCCTCTGTTTGCCAGAAGCTGGGAATGGGTGACAGGGGATGGATCACTTGATGGTTACCTGTTCTGTTCATTCCCTCTGGAGCACCTGGTATTGGCCACTGAGCTAGGTGGACCATTGGTCTGATGCAGTGGGCCCTTCTTACGTTCTCAGTCTGTATGAGGAGTATCTACTCATTTGGACTCACTGGGGAGCCATAGAAAGAAACAAGATGTGCTGCGGCAAGAAGGCCCAGTCTCAGCACCCCCGGGGTCATGCTTCCCAAAGGCTAAAACTAGGCCCTGCCGATGAAAGGGGGCACTGCCAGGAGAGACTGTATAAAGGCTGGAGCATCAAACTGTTACCGAAATATCGGGTGCGTCTAGCTCAGAGCCAATAATAGCCTGACAGGGATAAGGAAAGATGCTTTATTCTGCAGAAGAAAGGAGAGCCCTGTAAATACATACAGAAGACTCTGCCTGACCCAAGTTTTACAGATCCTTTATACACATTCAGACAAAGACCAAGCCATGTTAACGCTTCATTGGTGGTTGCCAGACCCCGTGAAACCGTTATCTGGTCAGTGAAAACTGACTTGGAGCAAGATTTCTCTGCTTTGAGGCAGAAGAGAAAAGATAGTTCAAAAGTTCAGGTTAAGGGGGGCCCCAGTAACTTTCACAAAACCACTTTGTAAACCTGAGAGAGCTGCCTTGTGAACAGTGACAGAGAGAATCCCCAGAGTGACTCCTTTGATTCTGCTCTTCTCTGGCCTTTGGTTCTTAGAATCACAGAACTGGAAGGGACCTCGAGAGGTCATCTAGGCCAGTCCCCTGCCCTCAAGGCAGGACTCAGTATTATCTAGACCATCCCTCACAGGTGTTTGTCAGCCTGCTCTTTAAAATCCCCAATGATGGAGATTCCACAGCCTCCCTGGGCCATTTATTCCAGTGCTTAACCACTCTGCCAGTTAGGGAGTTGTTTTTCCTAATCTCCATCCTAAACCGCCTTTGCTGCAATTTAAATCCATTGCTGCTTGTCCTATCCTCAGAGGTTAAGGAGAACAATTTTTCTCCGGTATCTTTGTAACAACCTTTTATGTACTTGAAAACTGATCGTGTCCCCTCTGAGTCTTCCCCAGTTTTTTTTCAATCTTCCCTCATAGGTGATGTTTTCTAGATCTTTAATCATTTTTGTTGCTCTTCTCTGGACTTTCTCTAATTTGTCCACATCTTTCTTGAAATGTGGCCCCCCAGAACTGGACACACTACTCCAGTTGAGACCTAATCAGCATGGAGTAGAGCAGAAGAATTTCTTCTCGTGTCTTGCTTACAATACTTCTGCTAATACTTCCCAAAATGATACTTGCTTTTTTGCAACACTGTTGACTCCTAGTTAGCTTGTGATCCACTAGGACCCCCAGATCCCTTTCCACAGCGCTCCTTCCAAGGCAGTTATTTCCCATTTTGTATGTGTGCAACTGATTGATCCTTCCTAAATGAAGCACTTTGCATTTGTCCTTATTGAATTTCATCCTATTTACTTCAGACCATTTCTCCAGTTTGTCCAGATGATTTTGAATTTCAGTTCTCTCCTCCAAAGTCCTTGCAACCCCTCCCAGCTTGGTATCGCCCACAAACTTGATAAGTGTAACAGAGAGACTCTGCTGCTGGGAGGGTTTCACCATGTGTCAGAGGGTCACACCCTGGTGGGAGTGGGCTAGGCCTGTACTGGGATAAGGTCACTCTGTGCTTCACAGTGTGGCAGAACCTGGAATGTCCATTAGCAGGGAACAATGCTGGGGGGAATCGACATGTGGAAAGGACAGAAACCCTGTCTGAATTCTCTCACATTGCCCTTCTCGCCCTGGCAGGCTACAGAATAATGTCCATACTTTGCTCCAGATCATCCCATCCTCCCCGGGGGAAGGAAATGGCTGCAGTGGAGCTGGCTCAGGTAAGGGATTCTAAGGGAGCTGGTGTTGGGTTCTGCTTGGAGGGAGAGAAGCAGTAAATGTATAGGAGGGTGGGAGCCAGTGATGAGCTGCCAAAATATTAACAGGTTCCCTCCTCCTCACCTCACAAGGGGGTCATGCCCCCCCAGGGGTCATGCCCCATCCAACCCCCCCTACTCCTTGATACCCCCCCCGGGGACCCCTGACCCATCCCCCCCTCCATCCCCTGACTGCCCCCTGCCGCCCCATCAAACCCCTCCTCTCATTCTTGATGCCCCCCTGGAACCTCTGCCCCATCCAACCACCCCTTCTCTCTGTCCCTGACTGCCCCCCCCACCTCATCCAACCCCTGCTCCTTCCTGACTGCCCCCCGGGACCCTTGCCCCCATTCAATCCCCTTGTACCCTGCCCTCTGACCGCCCCAACCCCTATCCAGCCCCCCACAAGCCACCGAACACCCCCTCCCTGCCCCCTGCCCCCTTACCACACTGCCTGGGGCCAGGACGGGGTCCGCTCTGCCGAGACCGCGACTGGGCCGCAGGACCCGACTCCCCGAGCTGGACTGGAGCCGTTCGGCTGGGACCGGTGCTGCAGGGCCTGAGCTGGACCGGATCGGAGCCGCTCGGCCAGGACCAGCCCGAGCCAGGGGTGCTTGGCCGAGACCCGGCTGGGGCACTCGGCCGGAGTCCAGGGGGAACTATTAACTAAGGTTTGTAACCTGTCCTTTAAATCGGCTTCGGTACCCAAGGACCGAAAATTAGCTAATGTAACGCCAATATTTTAAAAGGGCTCTAGAGGTGATCCCAGCAACGTCGGTACCGGGCAAATTAGTCGAAACAATAGTTAAGAATAAAATTGTCAGACACACAGAAAAACAAACTGTTGAGCAACAGTCAATATGGTTTCTGTAAAGGGAAATCGTGTCTTACTAATCTATTAGAGTTCTTTGAAGGTGTCAACAAACATGTGGACAAGGGGGATCCGGTGGACATAGTGTACTTAGATTTCCAGTAAGCCTTTGACAAGGTCCCTCGCCAAAGGCTCTTACGTAAATTAAGCTGTCATGGGATAAAAGGGAAGGTCCTTTCATGGATTGAGAACTGGTTAAAAGACAGGGAACAAAGGGTAGGAATTAATGGTAAATTCTCAGAATGGAGAAGGGTAACTAGTGGTGTTCCCCAAGCGTCAGTCCTCAGACTAATCCTATTCAATTTATTCATAAATGATCTGGAGAAAGGGGTAAACAGTGAGGTGGCAAAGTTTGCAGATGAGACTAAACTACTCAAGATAGCTAAGACCAAAGCAGATTGTGAAGAACTTCAAAAAGATCTCACAAAACCAAGTGATTGGGCAACAAAATGGGAAATGAAATTTAATGTGGATAAATGTAAAGTAATGCACATTTGAAAAAATAACCCCAACTATACATAGAATATGATGGGGGCTAATTTAGCTACAACGAGTCAGGAAAAAGATCTTGGAGTCATCGTGGATAGTTCTCTGAAGATGTCCACGCAGTGTGCAGAGGCGGTCAAAAAAGCAAACAGGATGTTGGGAATCATTAAAAACGGGATAGAGAATAAGACTGAATATATTATTGCCCTTATTTAAATCCATGGTACACCCACATCTCGAATACTGTGTACAGATGTGGTCTCCTCACCTCAAAAAAGATATTCTAGCACTAGAAAAAGTTCAGAAAAGGGCAACTAAAATGATTAGGGGTTTGGAGAGGGTCCCATATGAGGAAAGATTAAAGAGGCTAGGACTCTTCAGCTTGGAAAAGAGGAGACTAAGGGGGGATATGATAGAGGTATATAAAATCATGAGTGATGTTGAGAAAGTGGATAAGGAAAAGTTATTTACTTATTCCCATAATACAAGAACTAGGAGTCACCATATGAAATTAATAGGCAGCAGGTTTAAAACAAATAAAAGGAAGTTCTTCTTCACGCAGCACACAGTCAACTTGTGGAACTCCTTACCTGAGGAGGTTGTGAAGGCTAGGACTAACAATGTTTAAAAGGGAACTGGATAAATTCATGGTGGCTAAGTCCATAAATGGCTATTAGCCAGGACTGGTAAAGAATGATGTCCCTAGCCTCTGTTTGTCAGAGGATGGAGATGGATGGCAGGAGAGGGATCACTTGATCATTGCCTGTTAGGTTCACTCCCTCTGGGGCACCTGGCATTGGCCGCTGTTGGTAGAGAGATACTGGGCTGGATGGACCTTTGGTCTGACCCGGTACAGCCGTTCTTATGTTCTAGCCGCTCAGGTGGAACCGGACTGGGCTGCGTGCGACGTCCTCCCTCCCACCCGGCCCGGCTTACCTGCCTACTGCTTGTTTCAGGCTTCCCGCGAACATTTGATTCGTGGGAAGCAGGGGAGGGGGAGGAGAAGGAGGGCGGAGCGTTCACAGGAGAGGGGGAGGTGAGCTGGGGCCGGGGGCCAGGTGGACAGCTGCCCGAGCCTTTGTTAAATTTAAAAGCTTTTTTAGAACCGGTTGTTCTGGAACAACCGGTTCTAAAAAGGCTTCTAAATTTAACAACTGGTTCATGGACCCGGCTGGAGCTCACCACTGGTGGGAGCTGCTAGAGGTGGTGGGAGGCAGGAAATATCTTGGGTGGAGAAAGGGAGGGGACAGGCTGTGACAAACCTGCTGAGACTTGTGTAATGTAGGGTGTGATGGGTTGTCACCCCAGGGTGCAGTCTGGGGGGCTTCTGGGAACCGCTGTGCCCTCTAACCCTCAAGCTGGGCTGCCCCTTCTCACGCTGCTTTGCTGGAGATTCAGCCAGCCTCTCCAGGCCCTGTTATCACCGAACACGACAGCAGGTGGCGCCATGGAGCCAGCTAAGCTACCTGAGTGCTTTACCTCAGCCACTCAAGAGAGAGAGAAGACAACAGCCAATTTCCCAGTGATAAATGTTAGCAAAAAGAAATCCACTCGACCATGGTTCCCTATTTAAAATCCCAGTTTTTAATCTATTTAATGTATGCCGTGTGTATTTTGTACATTCTAGTCAAAATATTGTGCTGAGCCAACTCATATGCCTACGTATATTACATCAGTACTATTAGCTGCAACTAAACTTTTGATCTCATCCAATAAGGATATCCAGTTAGTTTGATAGGATCTATTGTGTCTACACCTTTTTAATGGGTACTAATTATATTACCCTCCTTTCTTTATTAATGAAATCCAGTATCGGCTGCTCCATTCTCTTGCCCAGTATCGATTTCAGACTGACACACTTGTCATTAGCTGCGTCATCTCTTTTATAGTTTTTAAATATTGGCACAGCATTAACTTTATTGCAGTCTTCTGGAATTTCCCAAGTGTTCCAAGTCCTAATTAAAAACAACATTAACAGTCCACCACGCTGCTCCAGCAGCTCTTTCAAAACTCTAGTTATCTAGACCCACTGATTTAAACACATCTAACTTGAATAGCTGCTGTTTAACGTCCTCGTGAGTTACTTTTGGAATGGAAAGACTGTCAGCGTCAACATCTTATGATATGAGTTACATCATCTGTTTTTCTCCAAATCCAGGAGAGAAATATTTATTGAACACTTTTACCTCTTCTGCATTATTTTGATGATTCTGCCATTTCCATCTAGTAATTTACCACTATCATTGCTGGGGATTAATTTTGTACTTAATATACTTTTTTAAAACTTCCTTCTTATTTTCATAAATTGGTCATTGATTTCTGATAGCTTCCCTTACCAATTTTCTACAATTCTGACTTTCGAACTTCTATTCTTTACTATTGACTTCCCCTTTCTTCCATATATTTTATTTGGAGAGTGTTGGGAGCCACCAGCAGGGTCCAGAGACAGCCCCATCTCCTATATCAAGTCCTGGCTAGTAGGTATGTGATAAATGTGAAGACCCTGCCTCCGTCTGTCAGCTGGGAGACACAAAGGTTCTCTCTTTCCACCCTCTGATGCCTCCTGGCTGCTCTAGGCAAAGTGAGGTGGGACTCTGTTAACATGTGCCTCCCAGAGCTTCCATTTCCCTGGTGCTGCTGTTCTGTGAGTAGTGGGGCTGTGAGTGGGGCAGCAGGTACTGAGTGTTGGACTCTTGCTCTTTCAGGGGCTGATGACCTTCGAGGAGGTGGCTGTGTATTTCACCAGGGAGGAATGGGCTCTGCTGGACCCCACTCAGAGAGCCCTCTACAGGGATGTCATGCAGGAGAACTATGAGACGGTGACCTCGCTGGGTAAGGAGTCCTGTCCCCTGGGTTATTAGAAGCTGTGGGGTCTCTAAAGAACCTGAGCAGTAATAACTTTATTCATCATCCATGTTTTGACAAGTTTCTTTGCCCCCCTTTTTTTCCTTATCTCCCATACACTAGCAGGCAGCAGGGAGGGAGGAGGTTGTGAGAGATGAGGAGGGAACAGAAGAAGCTCCCAAGGTGTCGGGAGGTGGTGCCAGCTGCCAGTAATGGGAAGAAGGAGAGGGCAGAGTGGAGGAAGGGCACCCAGGAAGTGAGCTGGGTGGGTCAGTGGGAGGGAGGAGAGGTTTAGGGATCTAGAGCTGTGGGGGATCCCAGACCTTTAACCCCGAGTCCGTACCCAAACCTCAGGTAAATCCCAGACTTCAGCATAACCACTCTCACAAAAGCCTCAGCTTAATATAAGGCCCTGAACTGTAGCAAGCTTAGGCCACGTTTACTAAATCGAATCATTAAATCGACCACGGCTAGATCTATCTCAGTGTGTCAATCCCGGCTGTAGTGTCGACCTGCCCTTAATAACCCATTTATCTATGTTCACCTCCTTGCCCCTCCACGCATGGTCCAAGCTAATAAGCAATTCTCTGATCATGACGTCTTACCTCTAGCGAGTATGAAATTGCCCACAAGACGTGAGACTGGGTCATACATCGTAAAATCAGGTCGGGGTCAAGAAGAGTGAGAGTTTGGAGAGAGTCTTGTCCCCCCTCTCCCCATCTGCAGCAGCCACAAGCTGTCTTCTCTCCCTGCTCCTTGGATCTCTGAGCCTGTCCCTCCTGAGGCTGCGTGGCCCAGTTCTTGTTTCTGACCTTCTCCTTTTCCGGAAGAATTAGGGGCTGTTGCTCCTGAATGTTAGTGTGTAATTCCCCAGCCTTCTCCTCCCACTGGGGGAGTTTAATTCTCCCTCCCATTACCCCTGAGTCACTAGATTTCCTAATTCCCAAAAATGTGCTTTTGCGATGTCATAGTTCTGGGGTAGCGAAGCCTTTGACCTGCCTCCATGGTCTGCTCAAGGAAGGGCCCCTCAGGTGTCAGGCCTCCAGCCAGCCCCTCTCTATGGGCAGGGACCCACATGCCTCTCCTTTTTGACCAGGGTGTGAGGATTGCAGCTTCTCCTCCACTGTGTTCACTGGACTAACGTCCAGTTCCTGTGCTTTGCTTTCACGTAGCTGTCATGGGGTGATATGAATGGGTCATTAAGGACTGGCTGGGAGTAACCTACATCAACGGAATACCCGACAGAGACAAGGGAATGATTGTCACTCAGGGCTGCCCAGAGGATTCAGGGGGCCTGGGGTCTTCGGCGGCGTGTCCCGCTTATCTGCTCTGACACCGCTGTTGCCTGATTTGGGGAGGGTTAGTAGGGACAGTGGAATTTATCCACTTAATTTAGTTGTATTTAATAATTAATTTTCTAATTAATTAATAATATTAGTAATAATTAATAGATATTAATAATATGGGTATGGCTCGCCAATATGTGTGATCAGAAGATAAAAGTTCGTCTTGAATCAGGCTTCACAGAATTTAATACAAGGAGATTGGGGTATAACAGGAATTTACACTGAGACAAAGTTTAGTCAAACAAGACCTTTTATTTAAAATCAATGAAACAAGAAGTAAATGTAAAATGTTAAAAGCAGTATGAGATTACAAAGTTACAAAATATCACAGTTCTTTAAGAGATATGATATGATATTACACAGTTCTGAATGCACTTTGCAGCAAAAAGGGTGTTGTTCACACGTATGCTAGAGGAAGTATAGTTATAAAGAAACTGGTTATGAATTAAACCCTTCTTAGCATAGATGCTTTAGAGGTGAAGTAGAAAGTAAGAATTATTTCATACTTACAACTTTGAAAAGAATTAATACTACGACTAGTATTGACAGCTTTCGTAGGAGAAAGAGGCTTCGAAGCAGGTTGAGACGACAAGGAAACAGAGAGATGTATCGCCCGCCCTAATGGTGGATTATCACACCTTTTATAGGGAGAAATCCTTCCTCCTATGCCCAAATTTGTCTTTCCCCCATGGAAAGGTGAGGGTACCTGTTTTCATAGGCTGACCTTTGTGTACGTATTAATGACAACTATCTACGTATCTTGTGGTAGACTTGTTATATTTTGTGGGCAGAAATACCCTACTTTTGCACCTAACTAGGTGAAAGGTTAGCAGATATTCAGAAAGTCCCTAGACAATTTGCGTAGGTTTATTTCCTATTATCACTTTTCTGAGTAAGGGTCTTAAAGGTTGCTTTCAGCATCGCAGAGGAAATAGGCCAGGATGTCTGGTCTAGAAGCTTCTAGGTATCGTTACAGCTTATTGCAAATTCTATTAATCTATGCAGCCTACACACTTTTATCAAAAAGACATTTTATACAGACCAACAGATTAATCCTCAGGGCTACACCACAGACCATTTTCCCCGTGTCCCCCTTACCAGCTCTGACACTGCAGAGCATTTACCCTGTGTCCCCTGTTCCCCCTCCTGTTTGACTCAGTTTATATAGTAATATGCTCAGCTATACCTTTGCTTAACCAATCATTGTACTGAAATTTAATTAACCAATCCTAACACATTGAAACATAATTATCTAACCAATTGTATCCCACTACCCTAATTAACTTACACCTAGCAAAATGAATTGTACAGCAGACAAAAACAATTAGAGAACCAGACTGATTAACATTGTAAAAGTGGTGGCCATAAAGATAAAACAATACAAAAATGAGGGTTTCACAACCACAAGCATTGAGAAATGATTTCTTGCCAAACAGGCTGCTATCAAAAAAGTTTTCTTTAACCATCTTAAGATCTGTTTCTTTATCTGGTGGTGATGGGCGCTATCAGGACAGGATCATCTTCCTAACAGCCCAATAGCACCTTATTTCAGTGTGACTGGTT
Organism: Mauremys mutica; assembly: GCF_020497125.1. Classification (NCBI taxonomy): domain Eukaryota; kingdom Metazoa; phylum Chordata; order Testudines; family Geoemydidae; genus Mauremys; species Mauremys mutica. Next base: position 36,647 of record NW_025422997.1, on the reverse strand, counting down.
TGGGATGTGAAGATGTGACCCTTCGCTTCCCAGCTTATGGCTGCCCTTGCTGCTTAGCCAAAGGCCTTAGCCTAAGAACAAGGCCTCAGACTGTCACAGTAAGAGAAGGCCCTTACAAATACAGACAGTGATTTTGATTCTCTCTTTTCACACTCCTGTAAGTAGCTAAGTGATAAAAAATACCCCTAAGTTCTTAAACTATAGGCTTTACAGGCAGGCCTGAATATCTCTATTCTAACAGTGGGTTCTACCCCTTCCTCCCACTCTGTGTCTGTCTTGTGTATTTAAATTGTAAATTCTTCAGGGCATGGGCCATCTACTATTCTCTGTTTGTACTTGTCCTAGCACAATGGGGACCCACTGTTAGTTGGTCCTTAGGCACTAAGGTAATTCATATGATTTATAATCATAATAACTCTCCTGCCACTTTGAGCCAAGGAAGCTGGCCTTGGGATGTTACTTCCTAAAAATGAGCTGGGGGTTAAAACCATGGACTATTCTTTGTGACAAGTATCCCACAAATTCCACTGACCTCCCTTGTTTTCTTTGCCTGGATTAGGGTTTCCAGTTTCCAAACCTGATGTGATCTCCCAGCTGGAACGAGGGGAAGAGCCGTGGGTCCCAGACCTCCAGGGCTCTGAGAAAGAAGTGCTTCCAAGAGCTGCCTGCACAGGTGAGGACTTGGTTAAACCAACTCAACAACTGTGTGGGAATGCAGGAAACATTCGGGATGCCCTACAAAGACCCTGTGAGCTCTCCAAGTTCAGGATTGTTCCCTGCAGATGTGGAATCGTTACGGCAGATGTCACTCATGGCTTCCCTCCTATTCTGACTGACAACTGGCAGCAGGTCCCGCCCCGATTTCTCTTTCTCCTGAGTGTTCTCATGAGATGCAGACCAAAACTGATCCCTTCCTCTCTCCTCTGGGGAAGGTTTTAGGGAAAATCAGCTCCTGATAGGTTTGATCTCTCCCCCACATATTTTGGATTGTTCATCCCTTTTTCCATTCCTCTCTCTGAGATTTTCTTTCTTTCCGGTGCAGGTAGTGATCTATGTCTGGATTCTCTCTGTCTCCAATTAGGTGATGGGATGGTGAGTCAGAATGAGGAGGAGAAACCCCATCAGGAAGATGCTGAGCAAGGAGAACCACCTGGGACATTATCAGGAAGATCCAAAGGGAATGTTTCCAGGAGTTATGCACTCCCAGAAAAAACAAAAGCCTGTGAGACTCAGGGGAGGCCAGAGGGAAACTTTAGTAGCCACTCAGACCTTATAACAAGTGACAGAATCTACTTGGAAGAGAGACACTACACATGCCATGAATGTGGGAAAAGCTTCAATCGGAGCTCTGCCCTTATCAGACATCAGACAATCCACACAGGTGAGAAACCTTATGAATGCTCTGAGTGTGGGAAATGCTTCATCGATAGTTCAGCCCTCATCTCTCATCAGCAAATCCATACCGGAAAAGCGCCCCACACATGCTCAGAGTGCGGGAAAAGCTTTGGGCGGAGCTCTGCCCTTATCAGACATCAGAGAATCCACACAGGACAGACCCCTACACGTGCACTGAGTGTGGGAAAAGCTTTAGTCACAGCTCTGCCCTTATCAGACATCGTAGAATCCACACAGGAGAGAAGCCCTACACATGCTCAGAGTGTGGAAAAAGCTTCAGGCGGCGCTCTCACCTTATCACACATCAGAGAATCCACACACGACAGACGCCCTACACGTGCACTGAGTGTGGGAAAATCTTTAGTCAGAGCTCTGCCCTTATCAGACATCAGAGAATCCACACAGGAGAGAAGCCCTACACATGCTCAGAGTGCGGGAAAATCTTTAGTCAGAGCTCAGACCTTATCACACATCGTAGAATCCACACAGGAGAGAAGCCCTACACATGCTCAGAGTGCGGGAAAATCTTTAGTCAGAGCTCAGACCTTATCACACATCGTAGAATCCACACAGGAGAGAAGCCCTACACGTGCTCTGAGTGCGGGAAAATCTTTAGTCAGAGCTCTCACCTTATCAGACATGAGAGAATCCACACAGGACAGACGCCTTACACGTGCTCTGAGTGCGGGAAAAGCTTTAGTCAGATCTCAAACCTTATCAGACATTGTAGAATCCACACAGGAGAGAAGCCCTACACATGCTCTGAGTGTGGGAAAAGCTTCAATCAGAGCTCAAACCTTATCAAACATAGGAAAATCCACATGGGTGAGAAACCTTATGGATGCTCTAAGTGTGGGAAATGTTTCTTTAATCGTTCAGACCTCATCTTACATCAGAGAATCCACACAGGGGAGAAGCCCTACACATGCGCTGAGTGCGGGAAAAGCTTTAGTCAGAGCTCAGACCTTATCAGACATCAGAGAATCCACACAGGAGAGAAGCCCTACACATGCTCAGAGTGTGGAAAAAGCTTCGGGCGGCGCTCTCACCTTATCACACATCAGAGAGTCCACACAGGACAGACACCTTACATGTGCTCTGAGTGCGGGAAAAGCTTTAGTCAGAGCTCAGACCTTATCAGACATCGTAGAATCCACACAAAAGAGAAGCCCTACACATGCTCAGAGTGTGGAAAAAGCTTTAGTCAGAGCTCAGACCTTATCAGACATCAGAGAATCCACACAGGAGAGAAGCCCTACACGTGCTCTGAGTGTGGGAAAAGCTTCAATCATCGCTCTGCCCTTATCACACATCAGAGAATCCACACAGGACAGACGCCTTACATGTGCACTGAGTGTGGGAAAAGCTTTAGTCAGATCTCAGACATCGTAGAATCCACACAGAAGAGAAGCGCTACACATGCTCTGAGTGTGGGAAAAGCTTCAGCGCTCAAACCTTATCAAACATAGGAAAATCCACATGAGAGAGAACTGTTATAAATCCCTTGACTAGGGTTGGCCAAAAAAAATTTTTTTTAAATCACATTTGCTCATTCCCACATAGTGATTTTTGCACCATCTTCACCAAGGTCTCTCAGCTCCACCAGATCAGTTGCCTGCTTCTGCCTTTTGCAGCTCACCCTTCTTTGGGGTCAGTCCTGTGATTTTTTTCTATCAACTTCTTTCCTTCTGAGTCAAAGGAGTGTGTGTCCCTCCTGCCAGGAATGTTCATCACCTCCAGGTGGGGGAGAGGTTTTATCCCAACAAGCTACACTGAGGCAAAAACTATCTGTGCCTGACAGCCACTAGGGCTGTATATGGCGTTGGCTGCTCAAGTTAGTGATCTTAATGTAAAAAATTGTAGTGCAGATGCAGCCCAGGTGCAGGGGTTGGCATTAGCTTTCCCCTTGACCTGACCTAAACTCCATCACTTTCCCTAGTCTAAACAAACCCTGAGCATCACGGTTATATTGTTCCCCCATTTCACAGCAATTGTTAGTCATCGAGTTCTCCCTTGGGGAACAAATTGTTTCATTCCCAGTTGTTCTGATGTTGCTGCAGGTTGTGCTGGGGAGCAGATATTTTTATGATCATTTTCCGCACTTAAACTATATTGAACTATAACAAAGAGCAGGAACAGGGCAGGGATAGGGAAAAAAAGTCATTTCCCCCATTGTAACAACAGACGTCGTTAGGGTAAGTCAGAGGGATTCCCTTATTCCCCATCACCATCCTCCTTCAATCCGTGCTAGAACCTAAGAATCCTTTTCCTTTCCCCCGTTGTGGGATGGGAGACTTCCAAAAGTGCTCCCTGTGCTATAACATATGGCTAAGGTCAGAGAATAAACCCCAAATATCCCCTGAGCTTTGCTTTTTGAATGCTGTGTTTCCGATTACTTCAAGCCGGGGTATTGTGGTTATTTACCAGTTTCTCTAGCACTGTTCCTACCACTGTTTCTGTAACATTTTTTGTTTTTTTGGGACAGGGTTGTTATTCCTTTGCCTAACCCCAAGCTGGAAGGCCAGGGTGTCTGTTTTCTCTGGCCCCTCTCCACAGACAAATCTGACAACGTTGAACCTGCCAGGAGCAAACAAAAAGCCCCACCGGTCACACACACAAAGCAGATAGACACACACAAGACAGCTCAAATAATGCAGTTTCTTCTATCAACATTTCCACTTTCCCACAGCATGTTAGTTCTGAAGGTTGTTTTAATTTATTTTCTTGGAACCAGAAATGGGGAAAGAGACACTGGAGTCAGTGGAATTACAGCAGGGAGGGATAAGTCTCATGATTCATCACTAACCAAAGGTTTTGTGAACAGAGCAATAATGTTACTGAATGGTCTGGCTAACCCTGCAGTTAGAAACAATCAGCTCTACAAGTGGTAAATTTACAGAGGCTCTGCTGCTGATTATGAAATAAAAGCACATTACCTTTAAACAGCTGCTACTTCAGTGCCTCTGGAAGTACAGAAAACAATGATCTGTGTTAAAGGAAAGTTGCCATTTCTCAGAGCCCCAATTTCTATTGTGTGTGTACAGGAAGGTTTGAATGTGTAGCAGGTAGTTTGGTCAAGCTTAGCTATTTTATGTGTGTAACAGGCTCCTGCCCACCTCCAGCAGAGGTTTCAATCACATACGATGGCAACTTACCGAATGTCACACAAATTAGTCCATCCCTTCCCATATTCAGTCTCTGACCGGAATGTTCGAATGAGGCAGAGAACTGGGAAAGTATCACAGTAGGAATACATTAAAAAGTGGGATTAATCAGAGCTGGGCTGCAGACAGAGCCTGTTCTACAGCTGGTGAAGTGACAGGGACACGCTCCCACTAGTGCTGGCTCTGAAATAACAGCAGGAGCAGATCGAAGAGAATGAGCTCATGTGGGAGCTATGGGCAGCTGCCCTGTCAGTGCATCACTCACCTGGCAGGTGTTACACAAAACACAGCACTTCCCCCCACTGCCACCACTTCATTATACTGGCCATGGGGCTGTTTGTCCTCCAGGACTTTGATCTCTCCGGGTGGTCCATGGTGATTCATAACAGAGCCATTAGGGGAGCAGGAGTCATCCCAATGGAAATCTCTCCACTTCTTTCTCAGTGTTACCTTCTTAGCCCTGGCTTTGGAGATGACCTTAGCCTTATCCTGTCTTGATTTTAGGTAGGATTTTGATCACCTTGCAGCTTAGAACCTTTGAGGGCTTTTCTCTGCCTTTTTGGTCCCCGCTGCAGTCAGTACATTCTAGACATGGGCATGGTGACCTTCCTGGGGATCTTGACAGCTTTAGCCAGCTTCTTGGTGGCTATTTTCCTGCTCACAGCTACTGTCTTCTTCTCATGCCTTGTCCTGGGGGCCCAGCCGTTGGCTGAATGTGAAGGAGCCAAAGTGCTGGTGACTTTAGCCCACACCAAGTGGCCTTTGCTCGTCAGACTCCTGAACCCCAACTGGATGTGGTTCTTGTTCTTCTGCACAGCACAGCCCTGGAGAGGAGGGATCTGCAAATGTACATTCATATGATCCCTTTGTTTAATTGATGGAAACATAAACTAGACACTTAGAGAATTGGAACTGATTTCAGCTGATGGGCAGGTTTGCTAGGTTTTTATGCATTTGGACAGCAAAATGTTGAGTGTTCACATTCATTTCAAGCATCCTCGTATGGTGGAGCTCCTGAACATAATGGAGAATGGTTTTTGTAAAGGAAAATTATGCCTCATGAATCTACTATAATTCTTTGATGGAGTCAACAAGCATATGGATAAAGGCGATCCCGTGGATATAGTATACTTAGATTTTCAGAAAACCTTTGACAAGGTCTCTCCCCAAAGGCTCTGAAGTAAAATGGGATAAGATGGAAGGTCCTCTCTGGGATAGGTAACTGGTCCAAAGGCAAGAAAGAAAGGGTCTGATTTTCAGAATGGAGAGAGGTAAATAGTGGTGTCCCCCTGGGGTCTGTACTGGGACCAGCACTGTTCAACATACTCCTGAGTGATCTGGAAAAAGGGGTAAACAGTGAGGTGGCAACATTTGCAGATGATACAAACCAACTCAAATTAGTTACGTCCAAAAGAGTGTGCAAAGTGTGACAAAGGGATGTCACCAAACTTAGTGACTGGGCAGCAAAAAGGCAGATGAAATTCAATGTGGATCAGTGCAAAGTAATGCACATGGGAAAACATGATCCCAATTCTACATCTAAACTGATGGGGTCTAAATTAGCTCTTACAACTTAAGAAAGAGATCTTGGAGTCACTGTGAATACTTCTCTGAAAACATCTACTCAATGTGCATTGGCAGTCAAAAAAGCGAACAAAATGTTGGGAAGTCCTTAGGAAAGGGATGGCTAACAAGACAGAAATATAATATTGCCTGTCTATAAATCTGTGGTATGCCCACATCTTGAATACTGGAGCTGGACCCCCATCTCAAAAAGATATATCGGAATTGGGAAAGGCACAGAAAAGGGCAACCAAAATGATTGGGGTATGGAACAGCTTCCATGTGAGGTGAGATTACTAAGACTGAGGGGAGTTTTCAGCTTGGAAAAGAGATGACTAAGGAGGGGCTAGGATAGAGGTCTATAAAATGATGATGGGTTTGGAGAAAGTATCAGAGGGGTAGCCGTGTTAGTCTGGATCTGTAAGGAAGTGCTATTTACTCCTCATAACACAAGAACTGGGGTCACCCGATGAAAGGAGTAGGCAGCAGGTTTAAAACAAACCAAAGGAAGTATTTCTTCACCCAACACACAGTCAACCTGGGGAAACTTTGTCAGAGGATGCTGTGAGGGCCAAGACTATAACAGGGTCCACCAAAGAACTAGATAAGTTGATGGAGGACGGGTCCATCATTGGCTATTAGCCAGGATGGGCAGGGATAGAAAACCATGCTCCTGAAGTGTCCCTAGCCTCTGTTTGCCGGAAGCTGGGAATGGGCGACGGGATGGATCGCTTGATGATTCCCTGTTCTGTCGATTCCCTCGTGGGCACCTGGCATTGGCCACTGTGGGAGGACAGGATTCTGGGCTGGCTGGACCATTGGTCTGATCCAGTATGGCTGTTCTTATGACCAATAGAGGGCAGTCCCCACCAGCAATATTTATTTTTGGTGCACTGAAAGGGCCAACTTTCCAAAGCTGACCCAAAGGATTAGTAAAAGTGTTTTGGAGAAAAACACTAAACAGAACAATGTGAATGAAAACTGGGAGCTATTGTTTAAGGAGCTTGTTAGATGGGGCATAAGCCCCATTGCCTAATTAGCTGAGCTTGCAATGGCCTTCCACTCAACTCGCTGACATTTCTCCGTCTGCAAATGTGGTACCCATTTTAAAACCTAGATCCAATCAATTACAACATGTCCGGGAAGATTCTAGGCATCAGTGATCTGATCATTGGGTTGATGGCAGTAAACAAGAGCTTCCCATAAGGCTCCCTCCCTCCCTCTTCCCAAGAGCCACCCTCATGCTCTCTCACCTTTCTGCTCCCGCATCCTCTGCAAACTTTCGAAGACAGATGCCTCGTGATGGCCTTTGCTCGTGGGGATGTTGCCTCTTGGTCAGGCTTTCGGCCCTTTTGGGGGGAAGGATGCAGCAGATGGCGTGTCGGGGGGGAGCCCAGGACCTCCCATGGGCTCTGACCCAGGCCACTCTGAGGGCAACACTTCTTACCACCCCACTATTGTCCCAAGTTCACAGTTTATCACAGGAAGCTCTGAAGGGTGTCAACCCACTGCTTGGTACCTCTTCTCAGCCGGGTGTGGCATGGCAGCTCCCTCCTTGGGGTGGCAGCTGCCTCTGTTGAGCTGACAGATCCAGGTTGGTGATGAGGTGGCGGGCGGGATTGAACCGGGGACCTCTGGAGCTTAGTGTGGGGGCCTCTACAGCATGAACTAAAAGCCACCTGGCTCTTAGCAAAGGCTGTATAGAAGACATGTTTTATTGCTCCCTCTAAGTGATCTCAGTGCCACTAGCTGGGACACCCCACCACACCCTGGAGGTGTGTGGGTTACGTACTTCCCCTAGCTGAGGAAGCGCATCCTGAGCTTCGGAGAGTTCCCAATTGTAATCCTGGACGACCCCTGTAACAATGCGGCCTCTGGCAGGACACTGCTGAGAGTATCAATTCAGGACAAATTGCTTGGAGCAGGGCAGTCACAGCCCGAGGCTGGGTGCCCTTCACTATTAAAGCACGTCACAGCAGCCATGCAGAGAGGACTTTGGTTTCACCCCACTGGCTAATTGGACATCATAGAACCAATTCCCTCAGATATTCCAGTTCCCTTCTATCACCACCAGCCCCGCTCCTTATGGGGATGAATGGTTATGAAAAGCAATACCCCAGTAAAAGAAAAAAGGTTCTCTCAAAGGACCCCAAAGGACCAAGCTCCAGATGCAGGTCAATAGACGAGTCAGATCTTACCCACAAATCACGCTTTTGCAAATCCTTTAGCGTTGTTATGGAAAAATTGATCCATGTGTTGTGTTTTCAATCAGATCAGCCTGAGGCCTTTTATTGATTAGAAGCACACAGGGGAGAACCGTTATTGAAACGGCCTCCCCGAAGCTGGTTACAGACAGCCTTATAAAGCTTAAAACCGCAATCGTAATATGCAAGTTACATACATCATTTCCTTATTATTTTGCTAAAAAAAAATTGCAAAGTTAATGCTGATTGGAGCAGGAGTACATTTCTTCCATATTAGGCTTTTCCTGTTATTACTTATCTGTTCTGTGCAGTTACGTGTTTACAGTCGGGGATATTACAAAATTGTTTTTCAGTCGGGGACTGTTAGGACTTTCCACTGTCTCCTCCGTGCCCCCCTGCTTGACTTGTCTGGCCGGCCCCGGCAGCTTGACATGAGGCCTGGGCCTACAAGGCCTTGGATAACACTGGATTTTTCCCCTACAACATCTAAAATATAAAGGTTTATTCATAAAAAGAAAGAAATAGAGATGAGAGTTAAAATTTTTAAAGGTATCAATTACACACAGTGATGGAAAAGTTCTTGGTTCAGGCTTGTAGCAGTGATGGAATAAACTGCAGGTTCAAATCAAGTCTCCGGAACATCCTCAGCTGGGATGGGTCATTCAGTCCTTTGTAGAGAGCTTCAGTTTGTAGCAAAGTCCCTCCAGAGACATGAAGCAGGACTGAAAATAAGATAGAGACGAGGCATCCGCCTTTTCTAGCCTCTTGCCATGTGGTCTTTGCTTTCTTTGTCCCAAGGACAGTCTATCCAGCACGTGGCACAGAAAAACCTTAGAGTTCGGTCCATAGGCAGGTCCCTGCAGACCTTGCTGAGTCACAAGGTGTATCTGCCTTCTCTCAATGGGTCGATTGTAGAGCTGATGGTCCTTAATGGGCCTTCAAGCAGGCTAGGCAGAACTGATACCAACTTGTCTGGGGTGTTCCCCAGAAGCAGAGCACAAGTTTGAAATATGGGCTGCATAGAGCCAATATTCATAACGTCAACTACAATAATGATACACATCTAGAGATAGCATCATTATAATCAGCCAATCAGAACGTCTCCATAGACCTCTTACATGACAACCTTTCTACAATATTGGCTGCAAATGGTCGCAATGGTGATCTATACAGTTACAGATTATGTCAATAACGTCACAGGAGGTGACACAGCATCAGTGAGACTGATACTGGAATAGCCTCCAGTTTTGGTGTCCTCATTTGAAAAAGATGTTGTGAAATTGGAGCTGGGGCAGCAAAGAGCCACCAAATGTTCTGAGGGTTGGAGAAAAATGCCTTCTAGTGATCTATTGAAAGAGCTCAACCTGTTTAGCTGATGAAAAGAAGATTGAAAGGTGACTTCATTGAAGTGCCTTAATTGAGAGAAAAGATTGGGTATTAAAGGGCTCTTTAATCTAGCAGAGAAAGGCATAACAAGAGCCAATGGCTGGAAGATGAAAAGAGACAAATTCATATTACAAGTAAGGCATAAATATTGTAATAAGGTGTATTCTCCATCTCTTGATGTCATGTAATGAAGACTAGATGCCTTTCTGGAATGTGTTTGCCCCAAAAGTAGCTCTTGTGTCATACCGGAGGCCTGTGATATGCAGGGGGTCAGATTAGATGCTCTAATGGTCTCTTCTGGCCATAAAGTCGACTCATTTCTGAAAAAACGAGTGTAGCATTGGGAGCAGCGTCTGATGTTTCCCTGTCTAGCCGGCTTGCTGCCTAGAACGAACGCTCCTGGAGTGGAGTGACCACAGGGAGTAGCTCAAACCTGCAAAGTGCCTGGCCAGGGATGGGACATTAGCCCAGCAAGGGAGGGGTGCGGCAGTGACATCACAAAGGCCTTTGGCAGGACCTCAGCCTATTGGTCAAAGGTGGTGGGGAGGTGGTGACCTCACAGAGAGATGTTGACATCAGCCAGGCAGGACAGGGGCGAGGGGCCAGGGAAACCTCAGAGACCCCTGTGGCTTTGCTTCAGCAAGTCTCCTTCTCCAGGTCTCTCTTTGAGGACTGAGAGAGTATTGGGGTTCACGGACGTGAGCGCCAGGAGGAACCTCTTTCGAGTTTTCTCCTTCCCTTTGAGTGATTTTACTAGAAAACAGCCGTCCCTGTTTAGAAGGTAAGAGCCTCCTCGAGGTTTGAAATCTGTTCAGTCTGATTCATCTGTTGCAGGGGAGTGCTCTGCAGTTCCCACTGTGGGAGATCCACCCAAAAATGTGGGGCTGAAATAGTGCTCGGGCAGTGATCCCCACCAGTGACCTGGGCCATCCTTTGGGCTCTCTGATGAGAACCCTCAGCCTCACGTTCTCAGTCTCTACCCTGATTGGCTGAGCAGGGGGTTATTGACAGGGAGGCATGGCCGGCTCCAGACCCCAGCGTGCCAAACGCGCGCTTGGGGCGGCATTTTGCCGGCAGGGCGGCAGGGCGGGAGGCAGCTCCGGCGGACCTTCCGCAGGCATGACTGCCTGCCGCCCTGCCGGCAAAATGCTTGGGGCGGTCAGATTCCTAGAGCCGCCCCTGCAGGGAGGAGACTCAGATCCTTGTTCTCTTTTAAGACCAAGGAAATAAGTCAGAACCAGTTCTATGTTTGATGAATTTTGCTGTTCTCTGCATTAATTGTCTCTGAGCAGTTCATGATTCTCTCTAACATTGCAGTTCTCCTCAAATACTTGCTGAATAATTCCTGTGCACTGTTGTTGGTCTGGAGCTCATCTGAGAGCACTTTATTCAGGTCATTCAATGTCTGAAATTCAAGATCTGATGGTTAGTTTGAAAATCAGGGCTCTTGGGTCCTATTCCCAACTCTGCCACTGACTGGCTGTGTGACCTCAGACAAGTCAATTCTCCTTTCTCAGCCTTAGCTTCTCCCTCTTTGGAGTAGGGATAATAATGATCCACTCCTACCTACCTCACAGTGCGTGGAGGCAGGGCCGGCTCTAGGTTTTTTGCCGCCCCAAGGAAAAAAAAATTTGGCTACCCCCACCCCAGCCCTGGGCTCCTCCCCATAACTCTTGCTGCCCGAGCCCTGGGCTCTGCCCCCCACCACCCGCACCCCCCTGCCGCCCCAGCTCTGGGCTCCTCCCCACCATCTGCACCCTCCTTCTGCCCCAGCCCTGGGTCACTGGTAACTTGCTCCCAGGGCAGGTCATTCAGCAGGAATTTTGGATGTGCACAGAACACAGACTGGTTCCCGCATGGTTACAGAGCTGCAGTAAAGTGGAACAATTTTCAGCTTGTGTGATTGGAGGATCTCTGGATGCATATTATAAGACTGTCCTCCATACATGAGGAAAAGTTGAGGTGCCTTTATTATTCTTTGTTTCTATGGGGAATTTGCCAGTGCAATATCACTGTCTTCCTTTTAAACAAACAAAACTAGAAAAAAAATGGCAATGGCTGTTGAAAATAGCAATTCCAGTCCTAAAAACCACCGGGAAGCATTATTGCTCAATTTTATCTAGTAGGATGCCCCTGGAACAATGGGATCGAGAAACCTGCATCACTGAAAGTGCAGCCATGGAGACACCACACAGCAGCCTTCCCTAGCAGGGGCAGGGGGGCGAGAAGGGACATCATCCGAGCTCCCTGCATCCAGGTCACTTTCCTCAGCCGGGCTGCGTCAGGGGAGGGCAGAGAGCAGCAGCTTCTTGTTGCCGGCTCAAAGAGCCTGAGGCGGAGCAACAGCAAAACCAGGTTTATTTGAGCCCAAATAAGGTGCCAGGGAGAAAAAGCATCTCAAATCCTGCACACCCGCGCAGGATTTATACCCCACTTGTTTGTGTAAGCCTTTTGTTCGGTTTTCCCCCTCACCCCTCCCTTCCCAAGCTTAGCAAAAGAGAGTATTCGGGTTATTCGGGTTAAAGCAGTTACTTTAAACATTACATTTCAGCGTGTTAGAAAAGTTCCCATTCGCATGCTTATCTCTGGCCTTCACAGCACAGACGCATGCAGACTTTTCTTCCCCCTCTCCCCCTCCTCCCCGCCGCTCCTGCATCTGCAAGCTGAGATTGCTGACAGTTACACATTTTGCTTGCTGTCTCTTAGCATCTTAGGCTGGTTAAAGTTCACAGCATGTAAGAACTTTGGTTCACTTCAGGCCCAAAGTCACAACTTTGGTTTACTCAGGCTTAGTGACACCAACAATTCCCCCCTTTGAGAATACTCAACCAACTTTTGGCGAGGTTTCTCAAACTTTAAAGACAAAAAACAATGAAGCTTTGCAGATATATGTACAACTGCTCTTTTGAGCTTAGTCACCCCCAACCCAGGAATGAACGCATGGACAAAAGAGTGGAATGTTCATTTAACAACTAAGGGATTGGGGCACTGACTATAAATCAGGTAGGTATACCAAGTGGTTTAATTTCCCAGATGTCTTGGTGAATAATTTAGTCCCACATGCATCCTCCCCATGGACCCAGCAGGATTCGGTATGTGGGAGCCCACACCCACCCTAACCGGTCCATATGCTTGGAAGGAGCACTGTGAATGTCCACACTTCCATCCAGAAAGTGTCCAAGTATGTCTCCATGACCACAGATCAGATGGTACTCCTGATGCGTCTGTAAGGGCAGTGGGCCAAGTCTGGTGCTCAAGATCACTCGGAATGGCCATCAGCTGGTCATTCAGGAAATTCTGAATTTCTAAACATACTAGATCCCACTGCAATGCCTTCCCAGCCTCAGTGATATGCAATACCATCTCTGTCAGTAACTTCTGGGTCATAGAACTAAGGGTGGAAATGACATATAACTCACCAACTCCAGCCTGTACTTAAGATAGCTGAGTTTCAAGAATAAGGCTAGTGGCCTTGTCTAGTTGGCCCAATTTCTTATCATGTTCTTGGCTTTTAAGATATTGGCCCTAGCCCACAGGGATCTGCTCAATTCTCTTTCTTTCCAGAGGAAATAACCCAGGCCCTCTGTTGTGCTAATCTAATGGCAGCCCCTTGTGAGCAATCTGGGTATGTAGAAGTGATTTGAAAACCTGATAAGGGCAATGTCATTTAAAATCCAATTAGGGAGGGCAATACATACTGAAGGATTTATCCAAAACACAGGGCGCAGCCTGTAGATTAAACCCCAAAATCCAATTAATACCACAGGGTTGTTTCTTCTTTACCTGTGAGAAAAGAAACCTAACACATTGCATTAGTGTCTTTGCAGATTTTACAAATTTTATAGCTGCATGGGCAAATTTAAGCCCCCCCCCTTTTTCTGGTTTTTAGCCAAGTAATGGCTCTTATACTTATCAGTGCCAAAGGAAGGGCATCTGGCCACTTTAAGTTTGTCTCAGCACAAATCTTGGCCAGTTTATTTTTAGCATGTTAGCTATTCTTTTTTTTCTCAGTTAACTCATTCTTTTTCCTTTTCCCATTTTTTTTGCTCCTTTAACCTATAAAGGAAACTTTTACTTATACACCTTTTGTTAACAATGAACACATACACAGTACATTAGTCTTATTTAATGTATGCCACATATACCCTTTCACTAAAATAACCTTATTACAGAGCTTTAGAACAACAAGCCAGGACAAGCACACCCACTTTGATGAGTTCATTCAATACAACCTCTAGTCCAATAGCTTTCCACCATCCCCAGCCCTCTGGCTAGAAATCTGAGGTAGCCAGAAGGATCCCATGTACAATATGGGGAGTGGGTTAACTTTCCATGTCCTTGCTTTTAAAGACTGTTAGTATGCAAATTTTAATAACAATTTTCAATTAAAAAATTTGGCCAATGAAGTTTCTTTCTCTTACTTAGGAAAATGTATTAGACTTTAGTATATCACATTTTTCTGATATATCCAAACACTTTGTATTCTAAGTGGAACAAAACAAGTATCTGCATTTCAATTTAACACTGCCGCTTGATTTTAAATCAGACCATCCCATAAAAATATTAAACACATCAATTCTGGCCACAAGACAAACACCACAAGACAGAACATAGAACACAAAACATAATTGTTACTCTGTCAGTAAATGCATGATATGTTGAATGCTGTTCAGCTGGCATTAGTTTTCTTTGATTATCTGAAAGTCAAAAACAGAGGTCTATCCCTTCTGGGCAGTCAATCATTACTTAAAATATACAAATACTCTTGTTGATTTTAGGCAAAACAGGAGAATTACCCCATATTTTCTTTGCCTGAATTTATTTACAAACATTTCAAAGACACCAAAAACTTTTCTCTTTAGCATTTTTACAAAGTTCAACTGCTGTTCCCTCCAGCAACTACAGAGTTAACTTTTCACTTTCCCTTAAAAATCACTTGCTTTTCCCTTAAATCACTTGCTTGCCTTTCAACAGCCACTTACTAATTCAAATCATCATTTCAAATATCCTCCTGAGTATTTGAAATTTCCATGCTTATACTCACTTACTCCTTTCCACTACACCCTCAAAAGTTTCCAACCTGTTCTCCAATCTCTCTGTCTGTTGCCTGCCCGCCTGGGCCCGATCCTGCTTTTCTCGCTGAATCGTCCCTATCCTGGGCACAAACTTGTTCCACTACCAGTTTAGCTAGGAGGGTGGGCTTCTCAACTAGCCCCCACCCTTCTGGTCTTTTCCCTAAAACATTTTTACTCCCAAAACTACTCGAGTCCTCCCTAGTAAGGCTTGCCACCTGGGCAAAAATACATGGCCATTGCGTAAAGGCCATTTACTTAACACACAATCCAAACCCCTTTAGGGGGTATACCCAAAGACCCACCCATTTGTCTGCTGACACTTAAACAGAAAAGAAAATTACACAGAGAGCAGGGAAAATTACAGTCTAAGCCAGATTTTTCCTACTTCTATTACATTGTCCGTTACAGGGGGCGGGACAGTAGGATCTCAATACAACCTCAGAGCTTCATCGCACACATGGCTTCCACCCTGAGGAATTACGAACGAGAAGTTCAGTTCCGCCCACACACCTAACGCCCAAATGAACAGAGCAGAAAAACAACAGTAACCGGTTAAACAGAATAGAACCAGAACCAGATAGTGTTTCCTTATTCTATTAGGGCTCACCTTTAACCATACAATCCTTATCATATAACACCAACAGTACCAAATAAAGCAAACAAAATGACAAGGGTAAAACAGATAGATGGTGTAAATTCTGCAGGGCTCCCCCATTATTAGTTGCTCACCAAACTGTGACAAATTTCTGTTACCAATTTATCCCTCATGTCAGGTGATCAAACTGACACTGCAGGATATTGGGGGAAGAAAACACACCATATAATCAAATTTTAAAGCTTCATTAAAAATAATAAAACAACAACAGAGAGTGTTGGGAACGCTCCCACATCACTCAGGAAAAAAATATAAATGCCCCAAGCCTTAAGCCACTTTAATACTCACACATGTCTCACTGGAAAGTTAAGCTTTGCAAATGTAATTTCAGTTCTGTAACTTGGATTGCCTTTGGTTTGCCTCTGTCTCTATTTTCCACAACCAGCTGGGGCTGAAAGCAGTTTTTCTTTGCACTTAGCATAGTCTGTGCTGGTTCTTGACCTTGAACACAAAACAACTTCTCTTTATCTCTGGGCTAAGCTGAATTTCAAATTAACCCGTTCCTAGACAAATTGCTCACACTGTGTCAGAGGCTTTTCTTTGGTGATTAAAAGCTCCTCTGAGATATATGATCTTATCTAGATTGAAGATACCTTCTAATGGGCACTGTTTAGATGGATTTTCACGCATGTGAAGATTCCAATTCTCTAAATACCTGCAGGTTTTAGGACCATAATGTACATACATGTACTATGCTGGGGTACCCTTAGGGGGTGAGGTGGAAAGTTTAGACTGTCCCTCCCCCATTTTCCACTTACACACACAGAGAGGGTGCCCTGTCCGCGCTAGCGGCTCATAAACTAAGGATCTCTCCCTACAGGACACTCACACAGGAGAGACTAACGGGGATGACCATGACTCTCCTACACCTCCCTTCAGCAAAGAGCGTCGGCTAGTCTCTGGGAGACGGCGCCGCTTACTCTGATTGCATCCAGTGAGATGATCAGACTGTCAGTAGCCCACACGGAAAGGAAGGGGGGGAGGGAAGATGGGTTCACACATTCCTAGACCCAGGCAGCTTCTTCGCCGGACGATGCCAGGCCGAGTCAGCCCACCGTGGGTCGGATCTCCTAAAGATCCACTAGTTACCGGGCTTGCGTTAGAATATTCCTGATCATGAGCATTCGCTTCACAGGGTATTCTGGGCGTCTTCCAGTAACGGACACTCACACTGGTATACACACACACACACACACACACACACCAAGACCATTATTTCCTATTACCACGATGCATCTTATCTTGCTGCACAGTCAATAAGTTCAGAAGGCATGAGCCCAACAGAGACAGACATTCCCACGGACAGTCCTCCTCCCAGTGCAGCTCTGGGGCATATGATGAGGGATTTTTACAAGAGCTCTACATACAAACAGCTTCAGAAGCTACCCACTCGCTGACAAAACAGAAGTAATTGAAGGATCATGTTGTAATTAAGTGATCCTTCTGGTGGCCACCTTTCCTGGCTCTCTAACTGATACTGAGGCCAGTCTACTGTATAAAATCTTTTCAGTTTACTTTTAGTCAATGGATCTGATTCAAACACTTTCCAATTCGCCAGAATGCATTCTAAGGGTGTACACCGTGCCCTGCCTATACTCTGTCCCTGCCCCATACCACGGGCTTGCCCTTGACCCACTATAGAACGCTCTCTCGTCTAGTGGGAATTACAACGGCTGGGCGTCCCCAGCCTCAGGCAAAAGTCCACACCACTGGACTGTTCCTACCTTATCCACAGGACCGGTTCCTCACCGTCGCCCGCAACTGCTTCTCCACTATCTGAGTGCGTTGCACCGTTGTGTCCTCCAAGGTCAGCCTGACGCGTCTCTGCCGAGGCCCCCGGTAAAGGCACCGGTGCGCGCTGGGCGTCGGCTGTGACCATCGTCCACCGGCCATTGGAGGAGTCCGGGAAAGGCACAATTTTGCCTCGAGCCCACCCAGGGATGCTAAAACTGTTGCCGGCTCAAAGAGCCTGAGGCGGAGCAGCAGCAGGGTTCGTTGCCCGGTGTGCGTCGCACTAATTATCACACCAGGGTGGAGAAGCAAAACCAGGTTTATTTGAGCCCAAATAAGGTGCCAGGGAGAAAAAGCCTTCTCAAATCCTGCACACCCGCGCGCAGGCGGGGTCCCAGCATTTATACCCCATTTGTTTGTGTAAGCCTTTTGTTCGGTTTTCCCCCTCACCCCTCCCTTCCCAACAGCAGTTACTTTAAACATTACATTTCAGCGTGTTAGAAAAGTTCCCATTCGCATGCTTATCTCTGGCCTTCACAGCACAGACGCATGCAGACTTTTCTTCCCCCTCTCCCCCTCCTCCCCGCCGCTCCTGCATCTGCAAGCGGAGATTGCTGACAGTTACACATTTTGCTTGCTGTCTCTTAGCATCTTAGGCTGGTTAAAGTTCACAGCATGTAAGAACTTTGGTTCACTTCAGGCCCAAAGTCACAACTTTGGTTTACTCAGGCCTAGTGACACCAACATTCTGATGCTCCCCTCACAGCCCAGCCCAGGTGGGGAAAGTGGCCAGGACGCAGGGAGCACATAGTGTTGCTCTTCGCTCCCCCCAGCCTCTGTGGGGCCACGGAGGAGCATTGGGGCAGGGGAGAGCAGTGAGCACCTTTGCACGGCCACATGGTGCCCTTTGACCCCCTGGAGCCCTGGGCGGCTGCCGGGGGCCCCACCCCTAAGGCCGGCCAGGCTCCCCAGCACGAACAGCAGAGACACAGGGAGACTGGCCACCCACTGAGCAGAGGTAGCCTGGGCGGCTCGTAATGGAGGCTGGGGGGGCTCAGCCTCCCCAAACCTTTTGTTGCCAAGGGGACAGTGGGGCCCATGACTAGGGGCCCTGGCCAAATTAGGCCCCCCTGGAAAAGTCTCCCCCATGTTGGCCCCAGGGCTGGAGGAGCTCCCACTCCCTGCTACAGCCCGGGGGCTGCAGCAGGGGCACAGAGCTTCTCTGGTCTCGGGGCCGCAGCGGGGCCGGGGTAAAGGAGTGACAGGGTGGGGCCAGTGGGGGAAGGGGTGGAACAGAGGTGACAGTGGATGGGGCCTGTTGTCAGAGCGGTACCGGTGTGGTGCTCTGCTGTCTCCTTGTTGATATCACTCGGCTGCGTGTGTGAGTCCCTCTGTGTGCTGCCCCAGCTCTGCAGAAGCTGACACAGCAGACCCGACGAGAATCCCCAATGACCACAGAGTCCAGTAAGATGCAAAGCCACATCGGGCTAGGTTTATTGCGACCTCGGACACAATTGCAGTTCCCTGTAGGTTTCTTAGCCTAATTCAGGGCATACTACGAGAAAGTGCCTCTTGGCAAGGACCCGGCTTAGTGGCGGGACTTTCCACTCCCCCTACGGCCGGACAAAGGCACCTCCCCAGGGATGCATTCTTATACACAGATACAAACAAGTTACACATCACACCTGACGTATTGAGGTGCAACCTCTCTACGTAGCAAGTTACAACCCTCTACGTATTAAGGTACCGCCTTCTACCTTGTACATGTTGGTTTGATCAAAACAACTCTATCCATCATTTTACCCTTTTGCCCCTGTCATTGGGATGGGTCGGCCTGTCCTCCTGTTATCTATGGAATGTTTCAGTATAGTGTGTTCTAGTGCTGTGTTTATGCTAGGTGAATATACGTTTATGCAGCATCAGCCCTTTTCGTGCCAGCTTCTGTGAGCAGGGCCTACCTCTGACTCACAGCTTAACTTTGCTTTATGTTAGCAAAGTCTTGACCATTACTTCAGTTCAGGCCTCAGGCCTCATACTAGACCTTTATCAGGGCCTGCACTTACTACAGGGCCGTGGGTGGAGGGAGTGGAAGGGGGCGGAGCCACACACAGAAGCGGGGGGCAGGGTTCCGGTGCTGGGGCCCCTGAACTTGTTCTCCCTTTCCCTGGGCTTTGGCATCACCAGCCCCTGCTTAGCGAGTAGGGGTCAGTGGTCCCCAAAATGTGGGGCGTGACTCCTAGGGGGACACAGAGGAAGATTTATGGGGGCACCTCAGGGCCTGAGCCAGCCCCCATGAAGGGCAGGGAGGGAGCCCCACTCAGCCCCACTCTGTCCCAGCTCTTCCCCAACCCCACCCTCAGCCTGGGCCCCTGGCTCCCAGCCCGGCCTCGACCCCCTGACCCCTGTCCGCACCCCTCTCCCCAGCAAGCAACGGCCCCACTCCCAGCCCCGGTTCTCGACCGCGGCTTCCGAGGGGCCACAGCCATGGATACGAGGGCGCAGTGTGAAATGTTTGGGGACCACTGGGTTAGGGTGACGTCCTCATCACTTCTCTGCAGTCCAATGAAAGCGATTCCTCCCCCACCCACCCCTCCGTCAGGACGGCCTAGGTACGTTCTGCTGCCCTTCACTCATACAGGAAGGAGAATAACATTTCATTCCACTCAATGCTAAAGTGATTTGTAACCCACCACCATCCCAAACTGGTAATTTTGGGGAAGCGGCCCCATCATGCTGCATAGCTGGGCAGAGTAGGGGTGTCTATGCAAACACGGCCTGTTCCTGAAGTCTTCCCCCAGCTCCTCACTAGATGTGACAGGGGAGCTCATTCAGCCCCTGCATACGCTTAGTATTTAAAAACTCCTTAGTGTCCCTATCTCTGCCGGCCTTAGATTTCTCCTCCTGTCCCTGTTTTAGCAGCTCAGATGAGGTGGCCAAGTGGTTAAGGTGATGGACTACTAATCCATTGTGCTCTGCATGCATGGGTTCAAATCCCATCCTCATTGGATGCATTTAGTCTTCACCCTCCTTTATAGACAACCATCTCCCCCCTTGGTACAATGACAGACCAAACAATGTTGCTTCTTGCAAACAAAAACCTTCTCAGAATCTCAGCTGCCCCCCCCCCGCTTCAAATAAAATGTCTAAATCCCAGATTTCTAAAAAAATTCTCTAGTCCTGCATTTCTTAGCTTTTATCTCAAAAGGGAACAGCCTCATAATCTCCCCCAAACACCCTTGGACCTCCCCAAATAATTAAAATACCCCCAACCTGATCAAGGCCACAACAGTGAACCAGACCTAGTGGCTAGGCCAAGCTGTTCTGAAGGAGACAACTCAACCATTTTCTCTCTGCTTCCCTTGGCAAAGTCTGACTGGGAAAACAAAATTCCCCAAACTGAAAATTTTCTGCTGAGAAACCACTACTAGTCTGTTTGGGGACTTTGGTTTGAATGTACTATTATTATTCTCTTCTGATTTCTGAATCAGTTTTGTCATCCAGGTGTATTTCCAGCTGTTGAGTTGTGGGGGATAGAGGCCAACTCATAATGTCTCAACCCCACCTTTCATAGTTTCTTCCAACTGGCTAGGAAGTACCTTTGCTAGGATGTGCCCATTGTCGCTGTGCTATCTCGGAGACGTCTGCATTGTACACGGTTCCTGGGATAGTGCTTGGGAGTGTGGATCCCTTTAATGGGCCAGCAGCGAGTCTGGCTCCTCCATTGTCACACCTGAAAGGCTGGTGGTGGGCATTTCCCAACCTCATCTCAGTAACACACACAGAGCAAAACTTCCCAGCCAATGCTACACACACAATCTCTCACAATATTAATGTTCAACAGACCAAAACTTTTGAAATGATACCTCACCAGGCAGACTTTGTACAAACTGTATCATCATTATATGAGATCAGTGAATATGGGGCTTCCAGGTGCTGCTTTGAGCACAGCGTGCCACCCCTGGGCTGACACTGCAGTGGAGACGGACCCTTAGAGTCCATCTCTCCTGGGATAAAGATGGCAGCACGGCTGGCCTGGACCATCTGATGTGGGCTCATGAAGCTAAAGCTGAGAGGCTAAAAACTGTGGTGCAGATATTTGTGTTCACACTGAAGCCTGGGTTTGGAAACCCTCACCCCTCGTGGGGTCTCAGAGGTTGGGCTCAAGCCCATATGTCTGCCCTGTAATTTTATAGTCTTGCAGCCCAAGCCCCATAACCCTGAGTCAGCTGACCCAGGCTTTGCAACAGGTTAATCACAGTGCAGACATAACATTAGGTTACGTCTCCAGTGCAATGAAACACCCACGACTGGCCCGTGTTACATTAATCAGGGTCATGCGGCTTGGGCTGTAACGTTGCAGTGTCCGTGTCTCGGCTCAGGCTCAGTCCCCTGCTCCAGGAGCCCAGAAGGTTGGGAGGGGGTTTAGCAAGTGGAAATGGTAAAACCGCAGGGGAGTATTACCCTGGACTCATGGCATTTCTCCATTGGTCTGTCTGCTCTGGGGCAGGGACAGAAACACGTCCTGCTGCTTTTGTTATTTCAAAGGGCGGGTTAGGATTTTCATTCTCAGACACGGTGCACTAAGCAGGACTCAACCCTCGGCATAAACTAAACGAGCTGCCCACAGATTCTGGCAGCCACAATGAGCATTTGGTGTGAGAGCTCAGACCTGCCCCTGTCCCAGAGGGACGGGGTCGTCTGTGAGGGGACCGGACCACTGACCTATCAGCTCCTAACTCCCAAACTTTCAGTAACTCTATCATCAGTGTCTGTGAGTGTAATTTAAACCAGAAGAAAAACCACACTAGGCTAGACCGAAGGTCCATCTAGCTCTGAATCTTGTCTTCTGACAGTAGCCAATACCAGGTGCCCCAAAAGCAACTCAGTAAGGTACCACTGGAACCTGAACCCAGGATCCCCTGTATACAAAACAGTGGTTTTAGCCAGCTAAGCCATGGTGCCTACAGTTGCTGAAGGGATCATGTCTGCACACACCTGACTCTCTGCCAACCTCCATCTGGGCCTGACAAGCTTTGCTTGTGTTTGGATTCAGTAAAGCAGAGGAGCAGGGGAAGTTTTACTCCCAAGGTTCTTTGGACAGGTCTACACTACAAAATTAGATCGGTGTAACTACATTACTCAGGGGTGTAAAAAATTTACCTCCCTAAGCAATGCAGTTAAATCAGCCTAACCCCGGTGCAGATAGCACTGTGCCAACAGGAGGGCTTCTCCCATCAGCATAGCTTGGGGAGGGGCTTGGTTAGTGAAGATGAAGAGAATAGGTGGCCCATGGCTCTTGCATTTGGGGAGGCTGGGTGTGAGCGCTGGAAGCTCCCTAGAAGTGGGGGGCCGATTGGTGCCCAGACCATGGCACTGCCCCCCCCAGCCTTCTCCTCTCTCTGAGGCCCCACCTGTGCTCCCCCCTTGCTCCTGTTTGGCCACTTCCCACCCCCGCTCTTCCTCTTTAGCTGAGGCCTGCTGATCCACCTTTTGCTCGCTCCTCTCCTCCCCCAAGGCCTTCCTGCCTCCTGCTCGTGCCTCTCCACCCCCTACCACAAGGTCTGCCCACCAGCTGCCACCTCCCTGACCCATCCCTGGAACCCACCCTGCCCACCACCCACACCTCTGTGCCCCTCCCCTGAGACCTGCCCTGCCCACTGCCCCCACCTCCAAGACCTGCTCTGCCCACCGCTCGAACCTCTCTGCCCCTCCCCTGAGACCCACCCTGTCCACGTCTTTCTTCGGTCGTCTGTTGTTATTTCATGAAACATCAAGAATGGAATAAAAAGCTGAGTTTACTCCAGGGTGAGGAAAGAAAGGAGCC
Source organism: Mauremys mutica (assembly GCF_020497125.1). Classification (NCBI taxonomy): domain Eukaryota; kingdom Metazoa; phylum Chordata; order Testudines; family Geoemydidae; genus Mauremys; species Mauremys mutica. The sequence goes on along the minus strand of NW_025422997.1, from coordinate 13,650 downwards.
ACCAACCCCTTTCTAACTGTTTTAACTAAACAGCTATTGAATGTCCTCCCTATGCCCCTTGTGTCACCAGAGCACATCCCTGCTAGCAGTTCGTGGATGGCAACAGAGAGCAGTGCACTGTGGGTAACTATCCCACTGTGCAACTAGCTGCAGGGTGTTTTGGGAAGGGTTTGCAATGCCTCACGGACTGGTACAGCATCACATGATGCAGGTTTCTCTATCCCACCGTTCCACGGGCATCTTACTAGATTACCAGCTGCTTTTCAACCGCAATGTGCGTGGCGGAGTAGAGACTGTTTGTGTTCTGGGGAGAGACAGTGTGTGTGTTGGGGAAGAGTGAGTGTGTTGAGCTAGGTAGGAGCGGATCATTATTATCCCTACTTGAAAGAGGGAGAAGCTAAGGCTGAGAAAGGAGAATTGACTTGTCTGAGGTCACACAGCCAGTCAGTGGCAGAGTTGGGAATAGGACCCAAGAGCCCTGATTTTCAAACTAACCTTTGGATCTTGAATTTCATACATTGAATGACCTGAATAATGTGCTCTCATATGAGCTCCAGACCAACAACAATGCACAGGAATTATTCAGCAAGTATTTGAGGAGAACTGCAATGTTAGAGAGAATCATGAACTGCTCAGAGACCATTAATGCAGAGAAGCCGCAAAATTCATCAAACACAGAACTGGTTCTGACTTATTTCCTTGGTCTTAAAAGAGAACAAGGACCTGAGACTGCTCCCTGTCAATAACCCCCTGCTCAGCCAATCAGGGTAGAGACTGAGGACGGGAGGCTGAGGGTTCTCACCAGAGAGCCCAAAGGATGGCCCAGGTCACTGGTGGGGATCACTGCCCGAGCACTATTTCAGCCCCACATTTTTGGGTGGACTTCCCACAGTGGGAGCTGCAGAGCACTCCCCTGCAACACACAGACACACACACCTCCTGGTGTTGGGAGGGGAACAGGAGAAAGGACAAAAGAAGCAAGAAACGAAGAGAAAGGAGGGAGGGAGGGATGGAGGAAAAGGGGAAACAAAAAGGACAAACCCTAATGTCCACAGTGATTCTGAGGGACAAAATCCCAGGTGTGGAATAAAATTCTGCCTCCTTAAACTCATGTTTTCCATGCCTAGAATTCAACTGTCACCAGATGGATCAGACTGAACAGGTTTCAAACCTCGAGGAGGCTCTTACCTTCTAAACAGGGATGGCTGTTTTCTAGTAAAATCACTAAAAGGGAGGGAGAAAACTCGAAAGAGGTTCCTCCTGGCGCTCACGTCCGTGAACCCGAATACTCTCTCTGTCCTCAAAGAGAGACCTGGAGAAGGAGACTTGCTGCAGCAAAGCCACAGGGGTCTCTGAGGTTTCCCTGGCCCCTCATCCCTGTCCTGCCTGCCTGATGTCAGCATCTCTCTGTGAGGTCACCACCTACCCACCACCTTGGACCAATAGTCTGAGGTCCTGCAAAAGGCCTTTGTGATGTCACTGCCACACCCCTCCCTTGCTGTGCCAATGTCCTGCTCCTGGCCAGGCACTTTGGAGGTTTGAGCTACTCCCTGTGGATCACCCCACTCAAGGAGCGTTCGTTCTAGGCAGCAAGCCAGCTAGACAGGGAAACATCAGATGCTGCTCCCACTGCTACACTCAGTTTTTCAGAAATGAGTCGACTTTATGGCCAGAAGAGACCATTAGAGCATCTAATCTGATCCCCTGAGTATCACAGGCCTCCTGTATGACACAAGAGCTACTTTTGGGGAAAACATATTCCAGAAAGGCATCTAGTCTTCATGAAATGACATCAGGAGATGGAGAATCCACCACTTTCCTTGGTAGCTTGTTCCTGTGGTGAATCATCCTCGCTGTTGAATTTTTGTGCCTTAGTTGTAATATGAATTTGTCTCTTTTCACCATCCAGCCATTGGATCTTGTTATGCCTTTCTCTGCTCGATTCAAGAGCCCTTTAATACCCAATCTTATCTCTCCATTAAGGCACTTCAACACTTCAGTGAAGTCACCTTTCAATCTTCTTTTGATAAGCTAAGCAGGTTGAGCTCTTTCAATAGCTCACTAGAAGGTATTTTTTCCAGTCCTCAGAACATTAGGTGGCTCTTTGCTGCCCCAGCTCCAATTTCACAACATCTTTTTCAAACGAGGACACCAGAACTGGAGGCAGTATTCCAGTATCAGTCTCACTGATGCCGTGTCACCTCCTGTGATGTTATTGACATAATCTGTAACTGTATAGCTCACCGTTGCGACCACTGTTCTATATTTGCAGCCAATATTACAGAGAAGTGGTCGTGTAAGGGGTCTATGGAGAGGTTCTGATTGGCTGATTATAATGATGTGATCTCTAGATGTGTATCGTTTTTTTGTAGTTGACATTATGTATATTAGCTCTATGCTGCCTGTATTTCAAACTTGTGATCTGCTTCAGGGAATGATACCTTTGTTTAATTGATGAAAACATAAACTAGACACTTAGAGGATTGAACTGATTTCAGCAGATGGACAGCTTTGCTAGGTTTTTATGCATTTGGACAGCGAAATGTTGAGTGTTCACATTCATTTCAAGCATCCTCGTATGGTGGAGCTCCTGAACATAATGGAGAACGGAAATGAAAATGTTTTTCTTTTTTTAAGAGGGCACTTGGGTTTGAACAAAGGACCACTTAATCTACAATCAAACACTCTACCCCTGAGCTACACCCCCATTACAACAGGAATGTGGAATCGCGGTCTCCAGGACTTTGAAGGACAGACCCTGCTTCATCGAGCTCCTTTGCCATTCCCAGACCACAGGTGGTTTTAAAAATGGGGTTTGAATAAACTTCTTAAATGTGGTAAACACCACAGCTTGCACCCCCACTGATATAGCTTCTCCCCATGACAGAGCTGCCACCTCCTGGGGAAGTGGATTGACTACACCAACAGGAGAACTCTCCCCCCTCAGCATGGAGCAGTGGTTCTCAAGTTGTGGGTCAGGACTGCAAAGTGGGTTGTGACCCTGTTTTAATGGGGTCACCAGGGCTGGCATTAGACTTGAGGGTCCTGGAGCCAAAAGTCTGAGCCCCCCCACTCAGGGCTGAATCCCTCAGGCTTTGGCATTCCCCCCCCCCCCCGAGTGGACAGGCTTGGTGCTTCTTTCCAGGGCTACGTATTAAGTTATTTTGGCAGAAGGAGGTTGCAGGGAAAGGACGTTTGAGAAACCCTGGCACAGAGCATCTCCATTACTGAGCTGCAGCAGCCTAGACTCACTGTTTGAAACATTGACCTGGCCTTAGCCTCTGAATATGTCTAGGCTTGGCTCCCTATGGCACTGTTGTGATCAGACCCTGGAAGTGCAGCCATGGAGACACCACACACCAGCCTTGCCTAGCTGGCAAGGATCAGACCTTCACAGAAAGACACCCATGGTTTTCTAGTTCAGCTACCTAAGGCCTCAGCCAAAACCACTTAACACAGGGGCCTTTCTACACTCTGGTTCTGTTCTCACTGAAGGGTCATTACAAATTGTTTGCTCAGACCAGCTTCCCCAGCACACTCACTGCTGTGAAGCTCTGTACGTGTGGCCATGGCTGAACAGCAAGAATTCCTGCCCATTTCCCTACTGGCTGGAGCATGATTAGAGTGTGTTTGTGGTTAATGATGTTGCTGTAGATTGTTCATTCCCTGCCTTGGCAATTCAGACAGTCCCTTTTCCCATTGTATCGCCAGCACCTCTGTGAGTCCAATAACAGAGGCAGGTTTTCTCTGGGCAATGAGATTTTTGAGGGCATTGGTGGCTCCTTTCTTTCCTCACCCTGGAGAAACTCAGCTTTTTATTCCATCCTTGATAACTCATGGAATAACAACAGCAGCATGAAGAGGAGAGTGAATATCTCACTGCCAGGGGGAAGGTGGACGCATCCCCTCTGTCTGACCATTGCCATTGTGGGAGAGAAGGTTTCAGTGGAATCGAATGCCCTGGCTCAGACAATAGACACAGGGAGGTTTTGCTGTTCATGGATCTGTGCAAAGGAAATTGTGTCTGTGTGAAAATGAGGAGGGATATGAAATGCCCACGTGGTGGTGCCTAAGGCAAAAGGGAACCCTAGAGGAATAGAACAGGATAAGTTCTCAAGCAACACATTTCTTACTTTGCCCATCTGTTAGTTTTGATGATTATCGATGGAAAGATTTTGCCATTGGGTCGTGTGTTTACACAGAAATTGACATTTACCAACAAATACGTAATTCTTCCAAGCCTGCCTAGTCTGCTGGTGGTGAGTTTAGAGGGACACACTCACTCTTCCCACCCCCATGCCGGGCTGTGCTCTCCAGAATGTCAACTTCCCACAGAGCTGGGATCCTTCCCTCATCTCCCCCCAGACCACTGCCCCACCCCCAATTCTGGGGTCCCCTTCCAACACTGTCCAACTCCCCTGCTGGCAGGATCCCTTCCCATTCCTTTCATTTCCTGCCTCCCCTCTGAGCAAAAGCTCTGCATTGTTCCCACGTTGGGAATTGAACCACGGCCACCTGGGTGAAAAACCAGGAATCCAAATCACGAGACCATATGGGACTTGTACAGTCAATAGCACATTTACACCTAATAATTCAAAGAAGCCATTCAAAAAACCTTCAAAATCAGACTTCAAAGAGAAATTGCAGAGTTACAATTGATTTGCAAACTTAACACCATTAATTTGAGCTTGAATAAGGACTGGGAGTAGCTGGCTCACGACAAAAGCAATTTTCCCTCTCTTGGTATTGACACCTCCCCATCAATTATGGGGAGAGGACCACATCCACCCTGACTGAATTAGCCTTCAACACTGGTTCTCCCCTTGTACGGTAACTCCCGTCACTTCATGTTCCAATCTATATTTATGCCTCTATCTGCAATTTTCACTCCATGCATCTGAAGAAGTGGGCTTTTTACCCACGAACGCTTATGCCCAAATAAATCTGTTAGTCCTTAAGGTGCCACCGGACTCCTCATTGCTTTTAATTCTAAGATGATCTTAACCCTTTCAGTACCCTTACAAACTCAGATGCTTCTCACCACAGGCTGGCTGGTGGCTTTTCAGCCAGGCTCTCCCCTTTCATCAGCGCTTCAGTTGCTTGGTGTGGGGGTGTCTGTAGATGTAGGTGACAGAGAGAGATAAAGCCTGGCAAATGTCTCTCCTTTTATCATGTCCTTTCTTCCCTCATGGCTTCCCCCCCCCCCTTCAGAGTCAGGTGAGCATCACTGCGTCTCTCCAAGCAAGTCTGAGCAATTCCCCTGGGGTGTCCTCATGCAGGTGAGTCATTGCATTGTAGCTCCCTTGCTGGACAATGGCTGTCGATGGGTTGTTTGACACCCTGTCCGGGTGTTGGTTACTTTCCTTGCTGTTGCCACTAGGGAGCTAATATTTGGCTGACTCCCCCACCTTGCAGCACAGTGACAACCACACTGCACAATTCTCATAACTTCATATGCACGAATGGTCTACATCTATGGGTAGAGAAATGACTTTCAGCAGATCATATCCTTTCCCTGATACCTTACAAGTCATGCTCTCTATGTAAGATCACGAAGACATGAAAATGAGGATTATGGGGGTTACAGCCGCTCCCCCAAAGGTATAGAATGTCATATAGATTCTATGTTCATTTGTTCTGTAACAGCATTACAGAGATCCAATGACTGACCAATGGCATTTCCAAATGCTAAAATAGCAAGCAATGTCTGTCTCTCATTGGCCATCAGCGATTGAAGATATGGTTTAATGAGCTGGAGCTTCAAGGCGAGGGTGGCTCTGTCCACTGCCTTCCATTGCGCTGCTGGTCCCCAAGTCCTTGGTGGCCAATATGTGACGCTGGGAGAAGAGAGTGGGGTGGCAAGTGGTGGCAGGACTTTTGCCACCAGGGTCTAGCTGCCCAACTTCCTCCTGGTACTGCTGGCCCCCCGTCACCTTCAGGAAACCCAGGAACTAAGGCAGGAATAGGGCGAGGAAGCGAGTAAAGCCGAGCAAGGAAGGCAAAAGTGAATCTTGTCTTCATGGGCTCGCAATGGGCCGCAGTGACGTCCTTTTTCTGTGCCACAGCTGACAACAACATCCCAGACAGAAAAGCAGGAGGCCAAAAAGAAACCGAGCAGCTGCTGAAGTAGTTCAGTTGGGAGCGTGCTAGACTAATAGGCTCTTCTATCCCCCTTTGTGCACGGGTGGGATGTTTTCTGAAAGTGCAGCAGTGCCTTTAACTGCCACGAGTCCCTCATTTCAGGCTATGCAGCAGGAAAAGACAGCATGGGCTTCTGCACCGAGTTGGCCCACCTGACCTTTCATTCTTCTCTTGCTCTTTGTCAGCAAGGGGAAGAAAAAGAAGCTCTCCCTCAAGCTGGAGTCACAAGGGCGATGTAAGGACGACTTCCTGAGCCCCGGCTCCCGTCCTCTGCTCTGCCAGCTGACATATTGAAGGGCTCTCACCACTTTCTCCAGGTTTGTCCATCGGTCTGTGCCAGGGTGAGCAACAGCCAAGCGGATGGAGATTCTGTAGTGTAGTAGTTATCACATTTACCTAACACGCAAAAGGTCCCTGGTTCAAAACCAGGCAGAAACATGCTGGCTTCCTTTTCCCAGATCCCCTTACTGTTCAAGAAGGCCTCCTCCTTCTCCTATTGGCCTGTCCCTGGGATAACTCCAACCCCTGCATGACAGAGGGTGCTGACAGCAGTGGAGAAAGCATCTTGGCGTCAGGCTGGAGAACCTAGAGGAGTTAGGCGTATCACCTTTTGGAGGCTTGTGGCTTGGCCTCCTCTGCTGTTGGAGGTTGGCTGGTGGAGGCCGGCTCTTCCTGCTGTCCTCCTCTGCGTGACTTGCCAAAGGAGGAAGTGAGGCAGGAATGGGGCAAAAGAGGAAAGTCGAGCTGAGGAAGGCAGGGCAGAAAGTAAGCACCTCACTGCGGCAAAATGGGGTGAGTAGAGCATCACTATTCGTTCTGCAAAGCCGGGGGAGGTGCGGTTGGCTGCTGGGAGGCAGAATCCTGTGCCTGCCTCTTGGCTTCCCAGGGATGGCTCCTTGCAGCCCAGGAGAAGCGGGATTCTAGGGGGACGGAAAAGCAGCAATGGCGAGGCTGAGTGGGCTCCTTTCTGGCCGAAATGGTGGGCTATGGTGGGTTTGGGAGTTGCCTGTAAGCCATAAGTGGACTTTATGGAGTGAAAACCGCTGGTCCATTCTGGCTGACCTGGGGGAGCCATTAATGACTTGGGAGTGGGGGCCTGTGAGCAAATGGGATCCAGGAAGCCCCAGCCTGCCCCTCCAGGAGCCGAGTCGTCTTCTTCTCTCCTGCCATGGGGAGCCCGGCCTTAAGCCTGCTCAGCATGGACTGCAGCTCAAGCATTAAGCCTTCCTGTGTGCATAACCGAACTACGGCCTAGTGTAATAAGGTGTAAAGTTTAGATTGTGAATTTATCTTTAATTTCCATGGTAACTTACTTATAATCCTTAAAACTCCATCTTTCTGTAGTTAATAAATCTGTTTTATGAAACTGGTGTATTTTGCTTGAAGTACTTGGGAAATCTGAGCTCCATTACAAGGCTGGTTCATGTACTATTCACAGTGAGGGAGGGGTGGACCCTGCGTAATAAACTCACTATTGTGTCATACAGGAGGCCTGTGATATGCAGGGGGTCAGATTAGATGCTCTAATGGTCTCTTCTGGCCATAAAGTCGACTAATTTCTGAGAAACCGAGTGTAACATTGGGATCAGCATCTGATGTTTTCCTGTCTAGCCGGCTTGCTGCCTAGAACGAATGCTCCTTGAGTGGGGTGATCCACAGGGAGTAGCTCAAACCTCCAAAGTGCCTGGCCAGGGGCAGGACATTGGCACAGCAAGGGAGGGGTGTGGCAGTGACATCACAAAGGCCTTTTGCAGGACCTCAGACTATTGGTCAAAGACTATTAGTGGGAAGGTGGTGACCTCACAGAGAGATGCTGACATCAGACAGGCAGGACAGGGGCGAGGGGCCAGGGAAACCTCAGAGACCCCTGTGGCTTTGCTTCCGCAAGTCTCCTTCTCCAGGTCTCTCTTTGAGGACTGAGGAAGTATTCGGGTTCACAGACGTGAGCGCCAGGAGGAACCTCTTTCAAGTTTTCTCCTTCCCTTGTAGTGATTTTACTAGAAAACAGCCGTCCCTGTTTAGAAGGTAAGAGCCTCCTCGAGGTTTGAAACCTGTTCAGTCTGATCCATCTGGTGACAGTTGAATTCTGAGCATGGAAAACTCGAGCTTAAGGAGGCAGAATTTTATTGCGCACCTGGGATTTTGTCCCTTAGAATCACTGGGGACATTGGGGTTTATCGTTTTTGTTTCATCTTTTCCTCCATCCCTCCCTCCTTTCTCTTTGTCTTTTGCTTCTTTTGTCCTTTCTCCTGTTCCCCTCCCAACAGCAGGAGAGGGTGTGTGTGTGTGTGTGTGTGTGTGTGTGTGTTGCGGGGGAGTGCTCTGCAGCTCCCACTGTGGGAGGTCCACCCAAAAATGTGGGGCTGAAATAGAGCTCGGGCAGTGATCCCCACCAATGACCTGGGCCATCCTTTGGGCTCTCTGGTGAGAACCCTCAGCCTCCCGTCCTCAGTCTCTACCCTGATTGGCTGAGCAGGGGGTTATTGACAGGGAGGAGACTCAGGTCCTTGTTGTTCTCTTTTAAGACCAAGGAAATAAGTCAGAACCAGTTCTATGTTTGATGAATTTTGCTGCTTCTCTGCATTAATGGTCTCTGAGGAGTTCATGATTCTCTCTAACATTGCAGTTCTCCTCAAATACTTGCTGAATAATTCCTGTGCACTGTTGTTGGTCTGGAGCTCATCTGAGAGCACTTTATTCAGGTCATTCAGTGTCTGAAATTCAAGATCCGATGCTTAGTTTGAAAATCAGCGCTCTTGGGTCCTATTCCCAACTCTCCCACTGACTGGCTGTGTGACCTAAGACAAGTCAATTCTCCTTTCTCAGCCTCAGCTTCTCCCTCTTTCAAGTAGGGATAATAATGATCCGCTCCTACCTACTTCACAGTGCGTGGAGGCAGGGTCGGCTCTAGGTTTTTTGCCGCCCTAAGCAAAAAAAAATTTGGCTGCCCCTATCCCAGCCCTGGGCTCCCCCTCACACCCTCCTGCTGCCCAAGCCCTGGGCTCCCCCCAACCTGCACCCGCTGCCGCCGCAGCTCTGGGCCTCCCCACACCTGCATCCCCCTGCCACCCCACCCCTGGGCTCTTCCCCCCCCCCGCAACCCACACCCCCTGCCATTCCAGCCCTGGGCTCCCCCCCCCACTTCCTGTGCTGCCCCAGATCTGGGCTCTCCCCTTCCCCCCCACCAATGATCCCCAACCCACACACCCCCTGCCGCCCCAGGCCTGGGTGCTCCCCCCGAACTGCACCCTCCTTCCACCCCAGCCCTGGGTCACTGGTAACTCGCTCCCAGGGTGGGTCATTCAGCAGGAATTTTGGATGTGCACAGAGCACAGACAGGATTGGTTCCCATATGGTTACAGAACTGCAGTAAAATGGAACAATTTTCAGCTTGTGTGATTGGAGGATACCTGGATGCATATTATAAGACTGTCCTCCATAAATGAGGAAAAGTTGAGGTGCCTTTATTATTCTTTGTTTCTATGGGGAATTTGCCAGTGCAATATCACTGTTTTCCTTTCAAACAAACAAAACTAGAAAAAAATGGCAATGGCTGTTGAAAATAGCAATTCCAGTCCTAATAATCCCTGGGAAGCATTTCTTGCTCAATTTTATCCTACTTTTTCTACAGCAAATGACAGTGGATCAGTATATTTGATTTGGGAGAAATGAAGTAACAGCTGCCCAAATTGAGCTCCAGCACTCCTGGATTTTGAGGTGTTCAAGTCTGGAAGGCAGGTGCTAGATTCTCTTTCTGAACATTAGCTAAATTTGGAAAGGAAAAGTCAATTTCTGCTTCCATGACTCAGAAGGGGAAATCCTTCTATGTGCCTGGTACTGTATCTAGATGTAAGTGGGGGAATGGTCCTGCTATTGTGGGGAACTTTCCTGGCTTCTGCACTACCCCGGTGAAGTGGGCTGGCAAAAGGAACTGAGTCCTCACTCCCACTTCCTTTACCCAGAGGCCTCCCTGCCCTTGAGGACTCCCCTGCCACTCTCCTGTCTGGCAGAGTCCTCGTAACCCCAACAAGGCTGGGCCCAGGATTCCTGGGGGACTCGACCCCATCAACCCTGCTGTGGTCACCCAGGACAGGGGCTAGGGCAGGGGTCTCAAACTCAAATGACCCCGAGGGCCGCATGAGGACTAGTGCATTGGCCCGAGGGCCGCATCACTGACACGCCCCCTTGCTGCCCCTGGCCCCACCCCCAATCCACCCCTTCCATGAGGCCCCGCCCCTGCCCTGTCTCTTCTCCACCTCCTCCCCTAAGCGCGCGGCTCCCCGCTCCTCCCCCTCCCTCCTGGAAAGTGCTAAGCGCCACCAACAGCTGTTTGGTGGCTTGGCGGCGGGACACTTAGGCGGCGGGTCCCGGAACAGAAGGGGCCCCCCACCGCCGAAGACTGGGCTGCGCTTCGGCGGCGCCGGGTCCCTCTTTTCCCCACCCCGGCCGGTCCCGCTTCCCACCCCGGCCCTGGCCGGTCTCGCTTCCCTCCCCCACCCCCCGGCCCGGCCCGGCCCGGCCCGGCCCGGCGGGTCTCGCTTCCCTTCCCCCCCCCACGGCCCGGCCCCAGCCCCGGCGGCTCCTGCTTCCCCCCCCCCCTTACCCGAGCGCGTCTCCGGCGAGGCCTGAGCTTCGTCCCGCTCAGAGCCGCGTGGTGAGGGGGCGGGGCTGTGAGCTTCACGCCGAGCGCAGCGCTCAGCCCAGAGCTCCCAGCCCCGCCCCCTCCCCACACGGCTCGGATCGGGGCGGGGCTCAGGCGCTCGGACGGAGACGCGCTCGGGTAAGGGGGGGGGGGGAAGCGGGAGCAGCCGGGGCCGGCTCAGGCGCTCGGACGGAGACGCGCTCGGGTGGGGTGGGGGGGAGAAGCGGGAGCCGCCGGGGCCGGCTCAGGCGCTTGGACGGAGACGCGCTTGGGTAAGGGGGGGGGGAGAAGCGGGAGCTGCCGGGGCCGGCTCAGGCACTCGGACGGAGACGCGCTCGGGTAAGGGGGGGGGGGAGAAGCGTGAGCCGCCGGGGCCGGCTCAGGCGCTCGGACGGAGCTCCAGGAGAGGGGCGGAGGCGGGAGCCTCCGCTTTTCTCTTGGGGGCCCGGGGCAAATTGCCCCCTTTGCCCCCCCCTCTGGGCGGCCCTGGGGAGCTCCGCGGGCCGCAGGGAAGAGCTCCACGGGCCGCATGCGGCCCGCGGGCCACATGTTTGAGACCCCTGGGCTAGGGTGTCCCTCTCTTTGCACTGCGCACCTCCCTGACCCACTGATCACATCATACAATTTAAAGCAAATACAAGTTATTTAATTAACAATAACATTTAAAAAATAAGAAAAAATGGGAAAGGTTAAAGGAAAACACATCACCCTGCTCTGTGGCAGGGACCATCACAAAAAGTGTCTCTGGACATCAGGGCACTTCACAGTCTGATCCTTGTAGGTCCCAGGCCGCCTCCTCAGGCCCTGGCTGTGCTGCAGGGACGCTGCAGGCTGGACACTTGCTCTGGCGGTGGCAGGACACTCTCAGGCTCTGGGTGGCAGGACCCTTCTCCCCAGCATCACCCCCGCCCTGTCAGGGTTACGATCCCCCTCCAAGTCTGGCCTGCAGGGCCTCTTGGCTGAGGCGTCTCCCTGTGCTGGGCCCACTGCCCAGGGTCCCCCTCGCTCTCCCCAGCTGCTCACCGCACCCAGCTCCGGACTGCTCCAGCTCCGCTCTGCCTCAGCACGGCTGCTGCTTGCTGCTCTGCCTTCAGCTCCCTGGGCTGCTTGTCTGGCCTCTCTGGCTCCAGTTGTTACAGCTCTGCTCCCAGGGCAGGGCTGCTCTCTCTGGGCTGTGCTCTGGCTTTGGGGCTGCAGCTCTGCTACCATCAGCTCAGCTTGGGTCCCCTGCTCTCTCCTTAGCTCGGCCCCACTCCATGTGACTCAGACAATTCCAGCTCACAGGGAGGACGGGACCCCCCTGGCCTCCTGACTCCTTGAATAGCCTGCCCGCCCTGTCAATCAGGCTGACCTGGAGCATTGGTCTCTCCACATTGTTCCTGGGGACTGTCAGTCTCAGGCTCCTGATTTCCCATCGACCCCTCCCTTTTTAGTGCTGGGAGCTAGCAACCAAACCCCCCACTGAATGTTAATAAGGGGGCAACCGTCCCCTTACATAAAGCATCTAAATCCCCTGGGCACAGCTCGCCAGGGCACAGCTTGGGAGCTGCTCTGGGAATAGATCCTGCAGGAAATCCCTTCCCCCCCGCTCTGCTAGCTTGTGTTTTGTTACAGCCCTGGAGATAATCCCGCTGCCTGCACGTGTTCCGCAGAGAATAGAGGAGCAAATTCTCTCCCTGTTCCCCCTTCCACAGCCATTAAAGAAAGGAATAAACCCCCGGCAGCGCCCTGCCCCACAGAGTCCCCCCCGTAAGGAGAGAGATGTGCAGTGACTAGGGCTCCAGCTCAGCGTCACCAGGTTTATATAACTTTTGGTGATGCCCAGAACAGTCCAAGTCCTGCCCGTCCTTCCTCGCCCCCCCCAAAGCTGTGGGAGGGAGTTTGGGTACATGAGGTGCAGGCTCTGGGCTGGGCAGGGGGTTGGGGTGCAGGGGAGGTGGGGGACAGACCCTGGGAGGGAGTTTGGATGTGGGCTCTGGGCTGAGGCAGGGAGTTGGGGGGCAGTGGTGGACCCTGGGAGGGAGTTTGGGTGTGGGCGGGGTGTGGGATCTGGGCTGTGGCAGAGGGTTGGGGTGTGGCACCTATCTTGGGCAGCTCCCGAAAGTGACCCACACCCCCATCTGGCAGCAACTCCTACATGGAGGAGGCCCGGGGGGCGTGGGTCTGCTGGCACCACTGCCCGCTGGCACCACCCCTGCAGCTCCCATTGTCGCAGTTCCAATGGCAGAGTTGGCACTTGGGGTGGGGGGCAGCGTGCGAGAGACACATCCCATGGGGGCCGCAGGGATGTGCCAGATGCTTCTGGGAGTGGTGCGCCGTGTGGAGCGAGGGTGGGCAGGAATCCACTTTAGTCCCGCTGTGCTGCCGGTAGTGGTGGCAGGAGCCCCTGGGCCCTTTCAAATCGCCCGGGGCCAGCTGCTCAGGCTTTCTGACTTCCTGATGGGGAAGCAAGGGGAAGGCACATGTGCCCCTCATGAGCAGTTCTGGGGAGTCTTTTTGAGGCTCCTGGAGTAGGCAGCAGAGAGGTGCAGCCCCACCACCAAGTCTGTTTCACTGGATGGGAGAGGGGGCTGCAGGGTGATCTCCCACCTCTTGCATCCGACGAAGTGAGTATTCACCCACGAAAGCTTATGCTGCAAAACATCAGTTAGTCTATAGGTGCCACAGGATTCTTTGCTGCTCCCACCTCTGTGCATCCAGCAGCCTGTGCTCCCCACTGCCATGCTGGAGCCTCCACATTTATTTATTGACAAATAAAATTTGCAGAATTTTAAAATATTGTGCATAGAATTTTTTTGGTGCAGAATCTCCTCAGGAGTGAGACTGACTCAGGGAACCTCCTTGGATTGTCACTGCTTGGTGAACCA
>NW_025422996.1:0-51724 GCF_020497125.1 Mauremys mutica | reverse complement strand
ATTGTCTAGATAATACTGAGTCCTGCCTTGAGGGCAGGGGACTGGCCTAGACGACCTCTAGAGGTCCCTTCCAGTTCTATGATTCTAAGAACCAAAGGCCAGAGAAGAGCAGAATCAAAGGAGTCACTCTGGGGATTCTCCCTGTCACTGTCCCCAAGGCAGCTCTCTCAGGTTAACTAAGTTGTTGGATGCTCCAGCCTTTATCCAGTCTCTCCTGGCAGTGCCCCTTTCATTGGCAGGGCCTAGTTTTAGCTTTTGGGAAGTGTGACCCTGGGGGTGCTGAGACTGGGGCCTGGTCTACACTAGGCGTTTAAATCGGTTTTAGGAGCGTAAAACCGATTTAACGCCACAACCGTCCACACTAGGAGGCACCTTATATCGATTTTAATGGCTCTTTAAATCGGTTTCTGTACTCCTGCCCGACGAGAGGAGTAGCGCTAATATCGGTATTAACATATCGGAATAGGGTTAGTGTGGCCGCAATCGACGGTATTGGCCTCCGGGAGCTATCCCACAGTGCACCACTGACCGCTCTGGACAGCATTCTCAACTCGGATGCACTGGCCAGGTAGACAGGAAAAGCCCCGCGAACTTTTGAAATTCATTTCCTGCTTCCCCAGCGTGGAGATCTCATCTCATCAGCACAGGTGACCACGCACAGCTCATCAGCACAGTTAACAATGCAGTCTCCTGAGAATCGAAAAAGAGCCCCAGCATGGACCGCTCGGGAGGTAATGGATCTGATCGCTATATGGGGAGAGGATTCAGTGCTAACAGAACTGCGTTCCAAAAGACGAAATGAAAAAGTATTTGAAAGAATTTCTAAGGCTATGACGGATAAAGGCCACAGCAGGGACTCCGTGCAGTGCAGAGTGAAAGTTAAGGAGCTCAGACAAGCCTACCAGAAAACCAAAGAAGCAAACGGAAGGTCCGGGGCAGGTCGAAAAACATGCCGCTTCTATGATGAGCTGCATGCAATTTTAGGGGGCTGCGCCAGAAGTACCCCACCCCTGACCGTGGATTCCGAGGTGGGGGTTGTAATCTCTGCCATGTCTGAGGATTATGCAGACGGGGAAGATGAAGAGGAAGAAGAAGAGGAAGACCTCGCAGAGAGCACACAGCACTCCGTGAACCCCAGCAGCCAGGAGCTTTTTATCACCCTGACGGAATTACCCTGCTCCCAGCCCTCACAAGCAACTATTCCAGAGAATGACGCCCTGGAAGGGAGCTCTGGTGAGTGTACCTTTGCAAATAGCAAACAGTGTTTTTTAAGCAAGCCTTTTTTAATGATTGATTTGCCCAGAGGACTTGGGATGCATTCGCAGACAGTATAGTTACTTAGAAAAGTTTGTTAACATGTCCGGGGATTGAGAGGAAATCCTCCAGGGACATCTCGATGAAGCGCTCCTGTAGGTACTCCAGAAGCCTTTGCAGAAGGTTTCTGGGCAAGGCATCCTTGTTCCGCCCACCATGGTAGGACACTTTACCATGCCATGCATGTAGCAAGTAATCAGGTATCATTGCGTGGCAAAGCATCGCAGCGTATGGTCCCGGTGACTGCTGGCATTCAAGAAGCATCCGCTCTTTATCTTGTTCTGTTATCCTCAGCAAAGTGATATCGTTCAGGATAACCTGGTTAAAAATCAGGAATTTAAGTAAGGGGGGTGGCCATTTTTCTACTGGGTTCGTGGAATGCAGCAGCTTAAAAAAAACACTTTCCTGCACGTAGCAAAGCGGGGGGAGGGGAGGAGTGAAATGCCGATGATCTTTTCTGTTTGGTCACCGGCGAGGCGATCTTCCCCAAGCTACCGGACAAGCAGTGGGTGGGGGGGAGGGGGAAGGTTGTTGATTAGCAGGGAGCTAGCGTGGTATTAGCCATGCGTTGGGGGGGAGG
Source organism: Mauremys mutica (assembly GCF_020497125.1). Lineage (NCBI taxonomy): Eukaryota > Metazoa > Chordata > Testudines > Geoemydidae > Mauremys > Mauremys mutica. The sequence continues at coordinate 49,830 of NW_025422996.1, read as the reverse complement.
GGTAAATCACTGAGACAGTGGCTTACCATGGCCGCATGCAAGCTGAATCCTGATGCCTGGACCTGTGTCTGAGATCTGTAACCCCAGAGATGCAAGCAGTCACTATTAAGATGAAAAATGCGACCTTGTAGGGAAATCACATGTGCTATGTAAGGTGAATAGTGCTTTTCACTGTGAAAGAGTATAACCATTGTTCTGTAAAATGTATCTTTCTAAATATTTATCTCCCTCATGCAGCTGCAAATTTTTCAAGCGTCCCTCCTCCATCCCAAAGGCTAGCACAGATAAGGCGGAGGAAAAAGAAGACGCGAGATGAGATGTTCTCGGATATTATGGAAGTTACACGCAATGAAAGAGCTCATCTGAATGAGTGGAAGGACGTGGTTTCAAATTACAGGAAAGAGGCCAGTGAACGTGAGGACAGGAGGGATGAACGTGAGGACAGGAGGGACAACCGAGATGAGAGGTGGCGGCAGGAAGACCGGCAGGAAAATCAGCGGTGGCGGCAGGAAGATCAGCGGTGGCGGGATGCAACTCTGGGGCTGCTGCGTGATCAAACTGACATGCTCCGGCGTCTTGTGGAGCTTCAGGAACGGCAGCAGGATCACAGAGTGCCGCTGCAGCCCCTGTATAACCACCCTCCCCCCTCACCATGTTCCTTAGCCTCCTCACCCAGACGTGTAAGAACGCGTGGGGGGAGGCTCCGTGCACCCGCCCACTCCACCCCCGTGGACAGCCCAACCAGAAGGATGCCGTTACTCTGAATTATTTTTTAATGGCCTTCTCCATCCCTCCTTTCCTCCTCCCAAAGCACACCCTTACTTCTCTCCCTCTTTTTATAATGAATCAATAAAGAATTCATGCTTTTTAAATTAGAGTGACTTTATTTGCATAAGTAAGCTGTACTCGAAGGGGGAGGGGGAGTTGCTTACAGGGACTGAGTCAATCAAGGGGGTTGGGTGTTCATCAACAAACACAGCAGTCACACTGTACCCTGGCCATTGATGAAGCTCGTTTTCAAAGCTTCTCTGATGCGCACCGCTTCCTGGTGTGCTCTTCTAATCTCCCTGGTGTCTGGCTGCGCGTAATCAGCGGCCAGGTGATTTGCCTCAGCCTCCCACCCCGCCATAAAGGTCTCCCCCTTACTCTCACAGAGATTGTGGAGAATAAAGCAAGCAGCAATAACATAGGGGACATTGGTTTGGCTGAGGTCTGAGCGAGTCAGTAATGTGCGCCAGCGCGCCTTTAAACGGCCAAATGCACATTCCACCACCATTCTGCACTTGCTCAGCCTGTAATTGAACAGATCCTGACCACTGTCCAGGCTGCCTGTGTATGGCTTCATGAGCCATGGCATCAAGGGGTAGGCTGGGTCCCCCAGGATAACGACAGGCATTTCAACATCCCCAACTGTTATTTTCTGGTCTGGGAAGTAAGTCCCTTGCTGCAGCCGTTTAAACAGAGTAGTGCTTCTGAATACGCGAGCGTCATGAACCCTCCCTGGCCATCCCGCGTGGATGTTTGTGAAACGTCCCTTGTGATCCACCAGTGCTTGCAGCACCATTGAAAAGTACCCCTTCTGGTTTACGTACTGGGTGCCCTGGTGCTGCGGTGCCAAGATAGGGATATGGGTGCCATCTATCGCCCCCCCACAGTTAGGGAATCCCATTGCAGCAAAGCCATCCACTATGGCCTGCACGTTTCCCAGAGTCACAACCTTTCGTAGCAGCAGCTTAGTGATTGCTTTGGCTACTTGCATCACAGCAGCCCCCACAGTAGATTTTCCAACTCCAAATTGATTCCCGACTGACCGGTAGCTGTCTGGCGTTGCAAGCTTCCACAGGGCTATCGCCACTCGCTTCTCTACTGTGAGGGCTGCTCTCATCTTGGTATTATGGCGTTTCAGGGCAGGGGCAAGCAAGTCACAAAGTTCCATGAAAGTGCCCTTACGCATGCGAAAGTTTCGCAGCCACTGGGAATCGTCCCACACCTGCAACACAATGCGGTCCCACCAGTCAGTGCTTGTTTCCCGGGCCCAAAATCGGCGTTCAATGGATAGAATCTGCCCCATTACCATCAGGATCTCCAAAGCGCCGGGGCCCGCGGTTTGAGATAATTCTGTGTCCACGTCCTCATCACTGTCATCGCCGCGCTGCCGTATCCGCCTCTTACTCGCCTCGGTTCGAAGGTCCTGGTTCAGCATATACTGCACGAGAGTGCGCGAGGTGTTTAAAACATCCACGATTGCGGTATGGAGCTGAGCAGGGTCCATGCTTGCTGTGCTATGGCGTCTGCACTGTTCACCAAGCAAAAAAGGCGCGAAACGGTTGTCTGCCGCTGTCAGGGAGGGAGGGAGGGGTGAGGCTGTACCCAGAACCACCCGCGAAAATGATTTTTGCCCCATCAGGCACTGGGATCTCAACCCGGAAATGCCAAGGGGCGGGGGAGGCTGCGGGAACTATGGGATAGCTACGGGATAGCTACCCACAGTGCAACGCTCCAGAAATCGACGCTAGCCTCGGACCATGGACGCACACCACCGATTTAATGTGTTTAGTGTGGCCGCGCGCACTCGATTTTATAAAATCTGTTTTACAAAACCGGTTTATGCAAATTCGGAATAGTCCCGTAGTGTAGACGTACCCTGGGCCTTCTTGCCGCAGCACATCTTGTTCCTTTCTTGTTTCCTTTCTTGTTTCCTTTCTGTGGCTCCCCAGTGAGTCCAAATGAGTAGATACTCCTCATACAGACTGTGAACATAAGAAGGGCCCACTGCATCAGAGCAATGGTCCATCTAGCTCAGTGGCCAATGCCAGGTGCCCCAGAGGGAATGAACAGAACAGGTAACCATCAAATGATCCATCCCCTGTCACCCATTCCCAGCTTCTGGCAAACAGAGACGAGAGACACCATCCCTGCCCATCCTGCCTGTGACACTGGCAGACGAGGTGTTAGCTCTTACACAAATCTCTATGTCTTAATTGAACATGGACAAACACACAGTGGAATCGGTCTGACTCAACTGCGTTAGTATTGTTAAAACAGGTATTAGGATTCTAAGAACATATTTAGACTTTATTGAGTGCTTGTGAGTTGCTGCCTGTGTTAATATCTGACTAGTTGCATTGTGAGCCTCTGTGGCTCTGTAAATCACCACACAGGAGAGAGACTTTACCTAGGTGAAGTGCTGATTGACAGCCGAATGCATTACACCCTGCCTGGCAGGAAAGGTCCATCCACACCAGAGAGACTATTATGGGATGTTAAAGACAAAAGACTGTTGTGCTCTTGACTTCCCATTAGCTGAGTTTCCAGCTCAGAGCACAAGGCAGGAAGGGGATGAAAAACCCCACACAGAAGGAACTGATGATCTGTATGCTGCTTGGACTCCGGGGGGCAAAGTTCCTAGGCATAAGCACGAGATCCCCAGCTGCTTAGCCAGGGTTAGTCCTAAAGAATATGCAGAGCTTGCTTATTAGAGAAGCTTCTATTACCTTTGAAATTTAAGACTGTAATTTGTCTGCATCTGGATGATTAGCTGCTGTGACAGGGCAAGGCCAGCTGGCTATAGGAAAGTAGTGAGAAACAGGTATGTTAGCCCCAGGCTAAACAAATCCCTGTTACCATGGTAACCAAATGACAGTTGCTCCAGGTTAATCAAGACACCTGGGGCCAATTAACATCCTTCCAGAAAGCTGTGGAGACAGCTAGGTTGATTGGGACCCCTGAAGCCAATCAGGGGCTGGCTGAAACTAGTTAAAGAGCTCCCAGTTAGGCAGGTGGGTGTGCAGAACAGGAGCTGTGGGAGCGACGGAGCAGTGCACACCAGATCAGGCACAAGGAAGGAAGCCCTGAGGTAAGGGTGAAGTGGAGCCTGAGGAAGTGGGGGTGCTGTGGGGAAGTAGAACAGGGAATTGTATGTGTCCTGTTTCTAAAAGATCAGATACCAAGGCTGATACTATTAGGGTCCCTGGGCTGGAGCCTAGAACAGAGGGGGGGTCCTGGGCTCCCCCTTTGCTCCCCTGATTAATCACTGAGACTGGGAGACAACAGAGACTCTGCAAGGGAGGGTAGCTTTGCCTCCCCTCCCTCGCTGGCTTACGATGAAAATGGCTCAGTGGGCTGTGACCCTTGTCCCTAGAGAGAAGGGCTACGTGGAGGGTCACAGTGAGCCTCTGAGGCTAGCGAAATCCACCAGGAAATGCAGGGCCCATGGAGACAAGGACAGAGCTTTGTCACACTGCTTTAACTTTGTAAACAACTCTCATTTCCTTTCAAATAAATCTTAATACAGGTTGTGACAGGACTGGCTACAAGTGTTGTCTTTGTTGGGAGATCTAAGAGTCATTTGACCTAAGGAAGTGACTGGTCCTTTGGGCCTGGCAGTAACCTGAACGTTGCTGTGACTCGTGGGGTAAGGCAGTGGTTCTCAACCAGGGGTCTGGGGCCCCCTGGGGAGCCGTGAGCAGCTTTCATGGGGGCTGCCAAGCAAGGCCGGCATTAGACTCGCTGAGGCCCAGGGCAGAAAGCTGCAGTCCCAGAGCATGGGGTTGAAGTCTGGGCCCCTGAGCCCCACCACCCAGGGCTGAAGCCGAAGCCGAAGCAATGTAGCTTTGTGGGGGTCTGGGGCCCCAGGAAGTTGCCCTGTTTGCTACCCCCTAACACCAGCCCTGGCTGTGATGTTGTTAATATAACCTGTGACTGTATAGTTCATTGGTGCAACCACATATATATTTGCAGCAAATGTTGTACAAAGGTTGTCGTGTGAGGTGCCTATGAAAAGGTTATAATTTGCTGCTGATGATGATACTACCTGTGTGGGCGTATCATTTTTGCAGTTAAAGTTATGAATATTGGCTACGTTCTTGTACATCAATGTGTTTTGATTCTGAAGTAGCCTTAGTAAAGCATTAGGTCAGCTTCTTCAGAAAGGAATTTGCAAATCAAATGCCCAATCAAGAAACACTTAAAGGACCTTGGGGAAACTCCAATCCACATACCCTGGTGGGCCGGGCCAGTTTCTTTACCTGCCACGTCCACGGGTCGGCCGATTGCAGCTCCCACTGGCCGCGGTCTGCCGTCGCAGGCCAATGGGGGATGCAGGAAGCGACGCAGGCTGAAGGATGTGCTGCCTGCCACTTCCCGCCGCCCCCATTGGCCTGGAGTGACAAACTGTGTCCAGTGGGAGCCGCGATCGGGCAAACCGGCCAACATCGCAGGTGAACAAACCGGCCAACATCGCAGGTGAACAAACCGGCCCGGCCTGCCAGGGTGCTTACCCTGGTGAGCCGCGTGCCAAAGGTTGCTGATCCCTGAGCTAAAATATTTAAGAGACAAGTCAGTTGAAAATATAGTGGTGCAAGAACAAAGTAACATCGCTTCCCATTGTTACACAGCTTCCAGCTGCTGGAGGCTGCAATCCCCTGTCGCTAACATGGTTATCGGTCTGAAATCTCCCCACGGCCAGTCAGAGACAGACACGTACCTGTGTCGCTCCCCAGCTCCCGTTGCAGCGTCTCTAGGGGAAGGAAAAGATGGGAGAGGTGAGAATTCAGGCCCTCACATTCATGGAGAAACCCCCATTGCTTATTAATGGAACTGCTGTTAATGACGCGATGGTGACAGAGATCAGAGGCCAATAACGCAGCCACTGCAGGCAGAGCCAACCCCACAGGGCTGCTCCGTGGGGAAGGGCGACTCGCTGAGCTGGGCTGTGAGATGGAGCCCAGGATCAGTGACATCACTAGAGTCCTCGACTCCTCCCCAGAGCGCGGGTTGCTCTAACCAGAGGAGACACCACCCCCAGACTCCAACTCACCTTTGAATCCCAGCAGCACCTCCTGCAGCAGGGCACTTTGCAGAGAGAAATCGCTGAGTCTCTTCTCCAGCTCCGCAAACGACGGCTCTGGCTTCCGAAACGTCCCGTCCTCCCTGCTGGGGAAAGGAGGGGTGAGAAATAGGCCTGAGCCCCAGACCCTGAGCCCAGCAACCCCCAAACTTCACAAAACCTGGATCTGAGCTTTGTAGCCTGAGATAGTCAATGTCAGGGTGAGTCACCTCAGCCCTGTGCTCCCCAGAGAGACGGGAAGTGGGGAGACACTCGAGCAAGGAAGGGAGACATTGTTCAGGAGCTTTCTCAGGGATGCTCTGGTTCTGGGGGGGGGCAGAGCCACCCCCTACGCTGGTTTACGGCAGTAACAAGGGGCACCAGCACGGGGATTATGTGGAAAGGGAGGAGACACAGACCAAAGAGTGGGCAGGTCCTATATGCTGACAGTGGCCACAGACAGAGCCCAGGGCTCCAGCAGGGAATGAACGTGGGCCCTTTAATGCCAAAACCCCCCAACCCTTCAGCTAAAGCAGTAACCCTGGGGCGTCCAGCTCCTTTGGCAGAGAGGGCCACACTGCACCGTCCGTTACGGCCAGTGGCCAGGGCATCAGTTTAGGACTCTGTGCCCTGCTCCATTCACAGCAGAACACCCACTGCTCTCCATGGGACACCCACGTACGAAGAACAAGGGGGGGAATCTGCCCTTCGTATGGGAAATAAAATTTTAGTTCTTAGTATTTTGCCAAGTCTTTGTCTGTCACTCTCAGTGTCACTCAGGAGGAAAACAGCCCCTTCCTGGACACCCCTGTAGGGCCCTGCTGGTTCTTCCCTGTGTTTCGCTGCCTTTCCTACCCTCCTTTCCCCATTTCTCTCTCGCTTCCTGCCAGGGGGCAGCTTCCTATTCAGTGCAGTTATCAAACCTAGCAGCCCATGAGGGGGAGCGAAATGGAGCCCAGGACTTACCTGCCCCCAGTGCTCCCAGCACCCTACAAAGGAGAGAAAGAGGAGGCCGTCAGGGGGCGTGTCCCTGGGTGGGGAGGCCTCCTGCTCTGCAGGGGTCACCATTGAGGCCTCGGGCAGTAGGGGAATTTCAGGTTTACATTCGCAGAGCAGCTGCCCCCCTACCAGCCCCAGCAATCCCTGCGGGCAGGTCCCACTGTGGAAATCTTCTCCCCGGGCACTTTACAGGCAGAAGATATTTCTCTGCATTGAGAATCAAATTCCCCCCAGTGCTGAGAGACCCAGAAGGCCCCTGGTCCCACTAAACCCATTAACCTGCAGTGACAGGGGCCTTGGGCCTAACTCGGGACCTCAGCATGGTGGGAGAGGGGATTTCACACTCCAAGAGTAAATGCAGAGAGACATTTCCAGGAGAGAAGGTCTTGGGGCTGCAGCATCCAGGACTCCCAGGGCCCATCCCTGGCACCGCTGCCAGACTCACTGGGTGACCTTGGGCAGGGCTCTGCCCCTCCCTCTGCCTCACTTTCCCCATTTCTCCCATAGGGATAATGCCCCTGACCCCACTCTGTAAAGTGCTTTGGGGTCTAGGGCTCAGAAGCGCCTAGAGAAACGCTGCGTATGATCATTGCAATGACAGCCTGACCTGCAGGGGTTGGCTCAACGGCTGCTGCCCCTTCTCTCCTCCCCTCTCGCTGAGCAGGGAAATCTGCCAGGACAGGCTGCAGATGCCCTCATCCCTTCTTTGGACAATGGCTCTCTCTAGCTCCTCCAGCCGGGACAGCAGCCGCTGCTCCTGCTCCTCCAGAAACCCTCGCAGCTCCTGCGACTCCCAGACGATCTTCTGCCTCTCGGCTTCCGTCTGTTTCTGCAACAGGGAGAGGGCGGCTCAGTAACGGGGGAACACAGAACATAAGAATGGCCAGACTGGATCAGACCAAAGGCCCATCTAGCTCGGTATCCTGTCTTCTGACAGAGGCCAATGCCAGGTGCCCCAGAGGGAATGAACAGAACAGAGAATCATCAAGTGATCCATTCCCAGCTTCTGGCAAACAGAGGCTAGGGACACCATCCCACTCATCCTGGCTAATAGCCACTGCTGGACCTGTCCTCCATGCACTTCTCTAGTTCTTTTTAGAACCCTGTTAGTGTCTTGGCCTTCACAACATCCCCTGGCAAGGGGTTCCACAGGTTGACTGTGTGTTGTATGAAGAAATACTTCCTTTTGTTTCTTTTAAACCTGCTGCCTATTCATTTCACTAGATGACTCCTAGTTCTTGTGTTATGAGGAGGAAATAACACTTTCTTATTTACTTTCGCCACACAAGTCATGATTTTATAGACCTCTACCATATCCCCCCTTAGTCGTCTCTTCTCCAAGGTGAACAGTCTCAGGCTTTGTCTACACTGGCACTTCTCTCCTGCCAACAAAGAGCAGCTACACTGCGCGCCTGTCAGCAGAACGGCTGTCACACAGTCGTGTGGCTAAAAGCTGCGGAGTGTAGCCATAGCTTCAGTCTTATTAATCTCGCCTCATGCGGAAGCTGTTCCATATCCTTCATCATTTTTGCTGACCTTCCCTGAACCTTTTCCAATTCCAATATATCTTTTTTGAGATGGGGCGACCAGATCTGCACACAGTATTCAAGATGTGGACATACCATGGATTTATATAGAGGCAATAGGATATTTTCTGTTTTATTGTCTATCCCTTTCCTAATGATTCCCCACATTCTGTTTGCTTTTTTGACTGCTGCTGCAGATTGAGTGGATGTTTCCAGAGAACTATCCACAGTGACTCCAAAATCTCTTTCTTGAGCGGTAACAGCTAATTTAGACCTCATCAGTTTATGTGCATTTGATATTATCTCTTCCAATGTGCACTATTTTGCATTTATCAACTTTGAAATTCATCTGCTCCATAACAGGAGAAAATCATAAATGCACCTGGGGGCGGGTGGCAGAGTTATTTACCAGAACACAAGATCTCTGGTGGTGGGGGATGGGAAGTTCACTTATCCCAGGAAGGGAGGAGGGATCAGGACCGGGGTGAGCTGTACATCACCTACAGGAGGGACACTTCTCCCCAAAACCTCATCAACGTGCACTGAGCCAAATCCTCCATCTCTGCAGCCTACATTTCATCTCCTTCCTCCCCATCCCCTCAGGAGCTAGAAAGGATCCCTGGTCACTGTGACATCCAGACAGCCCGTGGGCAGGGGCTCTGGGCTAACACAGAGTGACCCTCTCCTGCCCAGCAGCCTCCTGCATCCTAAGGGCATCATGTTACCCCCGTGTCTGACTCTCCAGGCTCCCTGGGCTCCAGCGGGGATGGGTCCCTGGCTGAGGCTGGGCCCTGCACTCACCAGGTCATTCTTATGCCAGGCAAACCTAAGTGGCGGGGGGCTCTGGGCACCTACCAGCAGCTCCTCGCTCTGCTGCTCCTCCTCGGCTTTGGCTGCTTCTCTCTCTTTTCCCAGAGGGGCCAGATGCTTTTGTGGGGCCTCCTGGAAGAAGCAGGGGAGGGAGGATTAGAAACTGCTGCAAACCTCCCAGATGCCAGATTTCAGGGCCCGTCCTGCCCTGCAGACGCCTGTGCAGGGTCCCTGGGACTCAGACTGAGAGGAGCTGGTGAAACAGGGAGCAGCTTTTCCAGAGGAAACGCAGGGCCCCAGGCTGCAGGGACAGGGGTGCAGCCCAACCCCCAGCTCCCCGGGGCCTCACCCACATCCCAAGCAGCCAACTTCAGACAGTCCCCCACTTTCCCCAGCGCCAGCCCCCAAAGCTCCCGCAGGGCCAGATCTGAACATGGGATTTCTAGCTTGTGTATGGAAACTTGGTGGACTGCTTCTATCATCAGTCAGGGTGAGAAATTGCTAATTCAAATTCTATCCAGATAGTATGTTAGGCTTAGTTTGAGTTTTTGGTTATATGCTAAGTAATCTGCTTTGATCTGTGTGCTAACACTTATCGCTGGGAAATTGGCTGTTGTCTCTATCTCTCCTTGAGTGGCTTAGGTAAAGCACTCAGGTAGCTTAGTTGGATGCCTGGCGCCACCTGCTGTCGTGTTGGGTGATAACAGGCCCTGGAGAAGCTGGCTGAATCTCCAGCAAAGCAGTGAGAGAAGGGCCAGCCCAGCCTCAGGGTTAGAGGGCACAGCGGTTCCCAGAAGCCCCCCAGACTGCACCCCGGGGCAACAACCCATCACACCCTAGAGTACACTAGTGCCAGCAGGTTTGTCACGTCCTATCCCCTCCCATTCCACACCCTAGATAGTTCCTGCCTCCCACTACCTCTAGCAGCTCCCACCCTCCTATGCATTTACTGCTCCTCTCCCTCCAAGCAGAACCCACCACCAGCTCCCTGAGAATCCCTTACCTGAGCCAGCTCCACTGCAGCCATTTCCTTCCTGCTGGGAGGAGGAGATGATTTGGGGCAAAACGTGGACGTTATTCTGTAGCCTGCCAGGATGAGAGGGGCAACGTGAGAGAATTCAGACAGGGTTTCTGTCCTTTCCACGTCGATTCCCCCGAGCATTGTTCCCTGCTAATAGACATTCCCGGTTCTGCCACACTGTGAAGCACAGAGTGACCTTATCCCAGTACAGGCCTAGCGCCCTCCCACCAGGCTGTAACCCTCTGACACGTGGTGAAACCCACCCAGTACCTCTGTTACACTTATAAAGTTTGTGGACGATACCAAGCTGGGAAGGGTTGCAAGTGCTTTGGAGGATAGAATTAAAATTCAAAATTATCTGGACAAACTGGAGAAATGGTGTGAAGTAAACAGGATGAAATTCAATAAGGACAAATACAAAGTACTCCCCTTAGGAAGGAACAATCAGTTGCACACATACAAGACAGGAAATAACTGCCTAGGAAGGAGCACTGCAGAAACGGATCTGGGAGTCACAGTGGATCACAAGCTAAATATGAGTCAACAGTGCTACACTGTTGAAAAAAAAGCAAGTATAATTCTGAGATGTATTAGCAGCAGTATTGTAAGCAAGACAGGAGAAGTAATTCTTCCGCTCTACTCCACACTGATTAGGTCTCAACTGGAGAATTGTGTCCAGTTCTGGGTGCCACATTTCAGGAAAGATGTGGACAAATTTGAGAAAGTCCAGAGAAGAGCAACAAAAATGATTAAAGGTCTAGAGAACATGACCTATGAGGGAAGACTGAAAAAACTGCGTTTGTTTAGTCTGGAGAAGATATGATCAGCTTTCAAGTACATAAAATTTTGTTTCAAGGAGGAGGGAGAAACATTGTTCTTCTTAACCTCTGAGGACAGGACAAAAAGCAATGGGCTTAAATTGCAGCAAGGAAGGTTTAGGTTGGACATTAGGAAAAACTCCCTAACTGGCAGAGTGGTTAAGCACTGGAATAAATTGCCTAGGGAGGTTGTGGAATCTCCATCATTGGGGATTTTTAAGAGCAGGCTGGACAAACACCTCTCAGGGATGGTCTAGATCAGGGGTGGCCAACATATGGCTCTTTAGAATTTAATATGCGGCTCTTTGTATAGACATCAACTCCGGGGTTGGAGCTACAGGCACCAACTTTCCAGTGTGCTGGGTGTGCTCACTACTCAGCTACAGGCCCTGCCTCCACTCCACCCCCTTCCACCTCCTTTCCTGAGCCTGCAGTGCCCTCACTCCATTAACCCCCCCCCCCAATGTCTTGCATAGTGTGAACAGCTGATCGGGAGGTGCGGGGAGGGAGGGGGAGGTTCTGATTATTGTGGCTTCCCATGGGTGGGAGCTGATGGGGGGTTGCTGACGTATTACTGTGATTCTTTGGCAATGTACATTGGTAAATTCTGGCTCCTTCTCAGGCTCAGGTTGGCCACTCCTGGTCTAGATAATACTTCGTCCTGCCTTGAGGGCAGGGGACTGGACTAGCTACCTCTCGAGGTCCCTTCCAGTTCTGTGATTCCATGAACCAAAGGCCAGAGACGAGCAGAATCAAGAAGTCACTCTGGGGATTCTCCCTGTCATTGTCCCCAAGGCAGCTCTCTCAGGTTAACTAAGTTGTTGGATGCTCCAGTCTTTATCCAGTCTCTCCTGGCAGTGCCCCTTTCATGGGCTGGGCCTAGTTTTAGCCTTTGGCAAGCGTGACCCCGGGGGCGCTGAGACTGGGCCTTCTTGCCTCAGCACATCTTGTTCCTTTCTGTGGCTCCCCAGTGAGTCACAATGAGTAGATACTCCTCATACAGACTGTGAACATAAGGATGTGTTTAGTGTTTAGACTTCATTGAATGCTTGTGAGTTGCTGCCTGGGTTAACATCTGACTAGTTGCACTGTGAGCCTCTGTGGCTCTGTAAATCACCACACAGGAGAGAGACTTTACCTAGGTGAAGTGCTGATTGGCAACCGAATGCATTACACCCTGCCTGGCAGGAAAGGTCCATCAACATCAGAAAGACTATTATGGGATGTTAACGAAGACACAAAAAACTGTTGTTGTGCTCTTGACTTCCCATTAGCTGAGTTGCCAGATCAGAGCACATGGCAGGAAGGGGATAAAAAACCCCATGCAGAAGGAACTGATGATCTGTATGTTGCTTGGACTCTGGGGGGCAAAGTTTCTAGGCATAAGCAAGAGATCCCCAGCTGCTTAGACGGGGTTAGTCCTAAAGAATATGTAGAGCTTGCTTATAATAGAAGCTTCTATTACCTTTGAAATTTAGGACTGCAACTCGTCTGCATCTATAAGATTACCTGCTTTAACTTTGTAAACAACTCTCCTTTCCTTTTAAATAAGTCTTAATACAGGTTATGACAGGACTGGCTACAAGTGTTGTCTTTGTTGGAAGATCTAAGATTCAGTTGACCTAAGGAAGTGACTGGTCCTTTGGGACTGGCAGTAACTTGAACATTGCTGTGACTCGTGGGGTAAGGCAGTGGTTCTCAACCAGGGGTCTGGGGCCCCCTGGGGGGCCGTGAGCAGCTTTCAGGGGGTTGCCAAGCAAGGCCGGCATTAGACTCGCTCAGGCCCAGGGCAGAAAGCTGAAGTCCCAGCGCATGGGGCTGAAGTCCAGGGCCCTGAGCCCCACCACCAGGGCTGAAGCCAAAGCCTGAGCAATGTAGCTTTGTGGGGGCCCCTGTGGCATGGGGCCGCAGGCAGTTGCCCTGCTTGCTGCCCCCTAACGCCAGCCCTGGCTTTTATATGCAGAAAACCAGTTATTGTGACCCACATGGGCAGTGGAGTTTTTATAGCATGTTGGGGGGGGCACAGAAGGAAAAAGGTTGAGAACCCCTGGAGTAAGGGACCATCTGTCACAGAGGTGAGCTCACCTGCGTGGTGAGATATATGGGATCACCCAAGGGGACTGTCTGTGATTCCATGTTGATGCTGTTACAGAGCCTGAAGCGTTTACACTGGATACTTGGTTGGTGAAATCTCCATACAGACCTCACACCCAATTTGGGGTTTGTTCCCTGCTTCTTACCAGTCTGCCCGAGGCTGATGCTCGTGCTCTCGAGTCACTGGGGACAGCGTTACAGAGAGAGGGGCCGTGACTTCCCCATGGTCAGTAAACAGGTCTGTGACAGAGCCAGGAACAGACCCTGTTAACTCCAGAGCCCCATCACCCGCAGCTTGGAAAGGCCCCAGAGCACACTGTATTAGGGCTTGGCTACACTTACGGTTTGCAGCGCTGGTCATCCAGCTGTGTAGGAGCAGCGCTGGTGTGTGGCCACACTCACAGCTACCAGCGCTGGTGTGTGGCCACATTTGCAACATTTGCAGCACTGTTGGGAGTGCTGCATTATGGGCAGCTATTCCAGCATTCAAGTGGCAACAACGTGCTTTTCAAAAGAGGGGGGTGGAGGGTGGTGTACTGTGACAGGGAGCGGGGAAGAGAGAGAGAGTGGATTTTTGGAGCCAACACTGTGTGTTAAGTTTCCTGGATTGAAAAATCACAAAATGTTCATGAGCCCTTAGTCTTAACCCTTAATTGCAAACAGCCTGCCTCCAACACGGACTCCCCGCTGTTTCACTCACTCCCTGTGGTGTACTGTGACAGGGAGCGGGGAAGAGAGAGAGAGTGGATTTTTGGAGCCAACACTTTAGCTTCCTGGATTGAAAAATCACAAAATGTTCACCAACCCTTGGTCTTAATTGCAAACAGCCTGCCTCCAACGCTGTTTCTCTGTCAAGCAAACATTCACTCCCTGCCTCTCATTTGATCGTTCACAGCCAGGTACAGATAACTCCTGTTTGCTGTGATCAGTGTTTGTTTTTTAGATAAGCAGTTCAACGGAGCTCCAATCGGAGTTCACAACAAAACAAAGAGAGGCTGCATAACAAAACAAAGAGAGTAATTTAGTTTAAAGCTTTCTGGGATATCTCCTTATTCCCTGGAGGCCAATAAAAGTGCTGGTGTGTGTCCACACTTGATGAGCAGCGCTGGATCACCAGCGCTGCAATCGCTACACCCCAACCTGGCCAGGTGTACAGCCAGCGCTGCAGCCAGGGAGTTGCAGCGCTGGATGTGCCTTGCAGGTGTGGACGGTTACTAATTGCAGCGCTGGAAAGCCTCTACCAGCGCTGCAACTTGCAAGTGTAGCCAAACCCTTAGGCTGCAGGAAGAGGTGTGCAGGGACTGCAGCTGAGCTGCCCTGCCAAGACAGCCTGTGCATCCATGGGCAAACCACCTCACTGGGGGGGTGTCCCCTGGGTCAGGAGAAGTCAGTGTCCAGCCCTGTGGGGCTGTGCTCCTGGCTCATACCTCCAGCACTCACTGCTGCCCCTCCCTTACCAGCTGCACTGTTCAGCCAGCCCCAGGCCTCTGTGAGGTCACTGCCCCCCGCTCCCACCTCAAACCTTCAAACAGGGACATGGTGCACCAGTGCCAGAGTGCACTAGTGTAAATTCTGTCTGTCCTAAGGGTTTGCACCAGTGCCTAAAACACCAGGGTGGCAGAGACCTTCAGAAACAGCAGTACGGTGGCACTAGAACCTATTTCTAGCTCGGTCACAGACAGCCTGGGTGACCTTGGACACATCAATGTTTCTCCTCCCATCTTTAGTCTCTTTACCCAGCTGCCACTCACTGGGGTCTCCTCTCTCTCCAGAGCTGCTCACCACTACAATCTGTGTGGGTGTCCCCAGAGCTAAGGCAGGTCAGCTCGGGAATAGTCTTACAAGGGGGGCTGGGGAGTCTCTGTCCCTGGAAGTTTTTAAGAACAGGTAGGACAAAGCTCTGTCAGAGATAATCTACAGATACTTGGTCCTGCCTCGGCAGAGAGAGCTGGACTTGATGACATCTTGAGGTCCTATCTAGCCCTACATGTCTAGGATGCGATGCAATATATACATATAAAAACACAACATACAGAATAAAACCCACCACAACATAATGTCAGGCAATTCAGGGGGGAAAAAACATAACCTACACTCCACAGCATAAAATGACAATACAAAGGAAAAGAAAGTAACACGATGCAAACGACAACATCCTAGGGCAAAAGTACACAACGGAAAATAGCTCAACTCAAACCAACACAGCACAGGCACCAACAAGCTGAGGCAAAACAATGCACCACAAAACTGCTACACAACATGGTGCGATCACAGTTCCAAATGGCCCCATGCAAAACAGCTCAGCGTAGAACAGGACACAGCACAAAAGAGAATTATTTCAGTGTAGGCCTGGAAGGGATCTTGAGAGGGCGTCTACTCCAGCTTCCTGTGCTGAGGCAGGACCAAGTATCCCTAGACATTCCCAGACTGGTGTATCTCTAACCTGGTCTTAAAAACCTCCAGTGAAGGAAATTCCACAGCCTCCCTTGGAAGCCAATGCAAGGCAAACACTGACCAAAACAACGCTGTACACACACACGCTGGGCTTGGGGTTAAGGGGAGAAGCAAGAATTCAAACAATCTGGGTTCAGTTCCCAGTTTTGCCCCAAATTCTCCATGCAAACTTGTTAGACACCGGCGGCTGGCCCATCCCCGCTGACTTGGGCTCACACGGCTCAGGCTGTGGGGCTGTTTAATTGTGGTGTCCATGTTCCGGCTGGGGCTGCAGCCCAAGGTCTGGCACCCTCCCACCTCGCAGGGTCCTACAGCCTGGCTCCAGCCTGAGCCCAGACACCTACACTGCAATTAAACAGCCCCTTCGCCTGAGCCCTGTGAGCCTGAGTCACCTGGCCTGGGCCAGCTGGGGGGTTTTAATGGCAGGGTAGAGATACCCTTGGTGTCTTTGCAGCACCAGTCACAATGGGGACCCTGATCTCGGTGTCTGTGCAGAGCCCTGCACAACAGGGGCCTGACCTCAGTTGGGGACTCTGCAACTCCCAGCATTACAGGATCCCGGATTTTGTTTGGAGTCCCTGCAGTATCTGGCAAAATGTGGGGGCAGGATCTCTGCCAGGGTCAGTGCAGTGCCCAGTACAGTGGTGGGGCGTGATCTGGGTCGGGGTCAGTGCAGGGCCAGGTCCAACAGGGACACAGATCTCAGTCGAGGTTTCTCAAGTACCCTGAACAATGGAGACAGCTATCTGGGCCGCAGTCGTGCGCTGCCCGGCACAAGGGGGGCCGTGATCTCGGTCCAGGTCTGTTTTACCTGGCACAATGGGGGACAGATCTCACTTGGGGTCTCCACAGCACCTGTCACAACAGTGGGATCTGACCTCTGTTAGGGTCTCTGCAGCACCTGGCAGAACAGGGCCCAGAACTCACTTGGGGTCTCTGCAGCTCCAGGAACAAGGTCCCTGAGTTTGTTTGCTGTCTCTGCAGCACCTGGCACAATGGGAGCCTGATTTCACTTGGTGTTGATGCAGAGCCTGGCACAACAGGGGCCCGGAGCTCAGTCAGGGTCACTGTAGCACCCGGCACAACAAGGTCCCTGCTCTCTGTAGGGATCTGTGCAGTTCCTGGCACAGCCAGTGCCCCAAAGTCGGTCAGGGTTTGTGCAGTGCCCGGCCCACTGGGAGACCTGATCTCAGGCCAGGCCTGAGCCACGTCCAGTACGATAAGAGCCCTGATCTCAGTCACACACATAGAGAGAAAAGTGGGAAGATTTTTGAGCATTTGATATCAGTATTTCAGAACGGAGGAGAAAATGGGGCATAAACTAAATATTTGGCAACATAATAGAGAAGCCCCAACATCTGGGGAGATTTTATGTCAACAGTTCGAGAGAAAACATGGGAAATTTGTGGGGATTACACAGCGATATTGAATCAACAACAGAATGGGACGGATTCTTCTTGCCTCACACTCACATGGCTGGCAGGGAGCCCTGGGTGATGTGGCTTTCAGAGGGGACAGGAGTGGGGCTGGAGCCAGAAGGTCACTGGCTGTGGGGAGGGGCTGGCAGTGGGGGGTCTGGGAAAGTAACTAGCAGTGGGGGGGGGGGCTGCTGGGTTGGGCAGGGTGTGGGAGGGGAAGTAGCTGGACTGGGAAACCTGGGCCGTCTTCATGGGGGACACTTGCTCCTCCCTCCCCTTCCTGGCCCTTCCCAGGCCCCGTTGCCAGCAGAGAGTGGCCCCCCCAGCCCAGCCCAGAGGTGTCCCTGTCTCAGGGTCCCCCCAGCCTCTGCCCATTCACCCTCTGCCCAGCTCAGGAATCACTCGGGGGAACCATTTCCCACCCGCACAAGGACAAATCCCTGCAGGTGGAAATGGGGGGAAACCCCCCAAACCTGAGACCTGAACTGGCCATTGGCGAAGGGGAGAGAAAATGGGGCACAATCGGGGGGGGGGACAGGGAACTTCTCAGGGGTTGGGGGAGGGGGGGTCACCCTGGGCGCTGCTCGTGGCTCTCTAGGGAGAAAGGGGGCAGGACGGGAGAGGAGGGGGGTCCCCACGGGAGGGGGCAGCGGTAAATCCGAGGGGATCTCAGCCCCCCCCTTTCTCTCCCCGCTCCTCGGGGGTCACCTGCCCCCCCCCGGCCATGTCCGGGCTGCACCGACATTTCCCGCCCGCCCCTCCCCCCCCAGCCCCACGCAGGGACCCCAGTGGGGCCGGGCCCCTCCCCCCGGCACCCCCCGCGGGGCCCCAGGGCAGAGCCTGGCCGGGCCCGGGGGGCGCTGGGCTCCTGCGGGGGCAGCAGCTCCGAGCCCCCCGCGGGCGCTGCCCCCCCCCCCCAGGGAGCAGATCCCGGCGCTGCGAGATGCCGGGTCCCCCCCGGGCACTGGGGCAGAGTCACCGCCCGGCCCCGCCCCCGGGGCTCGCTCCGGGGCCTGGAGGCTGCAGCTCCGCAGCGGGGCGGGCGGAGCCCGGGGCGGCCCCAGGGCGGCTCCAGCGGGGCAGGGCACGGGCCGGGCACGGGGGGGTTAATGAAGGGCTCTCCCGCCGCGATCTGCGCATGCCCAGAGCCCCACCGGCACCAACCCTTCTCCGGCCGGGAGAGGCTCCAACGGCCCCGCGCGAGCCAGGCAGAGCCGCAGCGCCCAACGCTCCTTCGCAGCCCGGTTCCGCCTCTCCCGCCAACATCACTTCCGCTCCGGGGCGAATCCGAGGCCGGGAAGGGACCGGAGGGGAAAGTGCCCCCTGGAGACTGTCCGGCCCCAGGTTCCACCGGCCTGTTCCTGCTGTGCCCCCCTGCTGCTGCCCCCCCTGCCCAGCGCCCCCCACGCTGCTGCCCCCCCTGCCCAGCGCCCCCCCAGCTGCCAGTCACCCGCCCTGCTGCTGCTGCTGGTGCCCCGCTGCCCAGCGCCCCCCCAGCTGCCAGTCACACCCCCGCCCTGCTGCTGCCCCCCTAGCCCAGCACCCCCCCAGCTGCCAGTCACCCGCCCCCCCTGCTGCTGCTGCCCCCCCGCCCAGCGCCCCCCCAGCTGCCAGTCACCTGCCCCCCCTGCTGCTGGTGCCCCCCCTGCCCAGCGCCCCCCCAGCTGCCAGTCACCCGCCTGCCCTGCTGCTGCTGGTGCCCCCACTGCCCAGCGCCCCCCCAGCTGCCAGTCACCCCTCACCCTGCTGCTGCTGCCCCCCCTGCCCGGCGCCCCCCCAGCTGCCAGTCACCTGCCCCCCCTGCTGCTGCTGCCCCCCCTGCCCAGCGCCCCCCCAGCTGCCAGTCACCCGCCTGCCCTGCTGCTGCTGGTGCCCCCACTGCCCAGCGCCCCCCCAGCTGCCAGTCACCCCTCACCCTGCTGCTGCTGCCCCCACTGCCAGGGAGTTTTCCTGCTCCATACTCCCCTCACGTACCCTCTTAAAGCACCTCCCCAAAGGGCTCCCTGCTGCCCATGTGAAGGGTGGGGGTGTGGGGGGGAATTATTACTGTCTGTTTATGGAACTTCCATATACAATCCCGTCACACTGTCCAACTACTGTCACTTACTTGGTATAAAATCTCTTCAGAACCGGGTGCTTTTCTCTCATCATCAAATATTTCTTTTTAGACCTATTTCTTCCCCAGTTCTCAAGGATAGATTTAAAATATCCCGTGTGCGGTGCTGTAGTAGCCATGGTGAGCCCAGGATATTTGAGGCTGCCCCCGTGATTTATATACAAACGTTCCGTGTTATTCTCCATCCCATTCCTTGTGAATCTGAACACGTTCACTTTTCTGCTGGCAGCTGTGCAGTGAGTGGAGCTTTGCATTGATCTGTCTACAGCAGTGCTTCCCAACCTTTTTGTGGCCAGTAGCACATTCATGTTTTCAGAAGAGTGTGGCGGGCGCCAATCATTTTTCAAGGCTTATTTTCTGTTTGTACATTAAATATACAAAAAAAGTCATTTAATATTACATAATATATGAATCCATAAGATAAAAACGGTAATTTTACATGTAAAAGGTATTAACTAAATTATTCGGCAATTACTCTTTCACCTTCCCATGTCAATTTGCTCTTTTTTATCTACAAAATATTTTACAAAATAAATATCATAAGGAGTTTTCATCTTCTTTATTTTTAAAAAAGTAAAACATTGCTGAACTGCTGGTCCAAATATATTTATTATCCTTCCTTTAACATAGACTGAAGCCTGCAGCCCCAGAGTTCTCTGTTCCCGGCCGGGGCTGGGCTGCAGCTTCTCTCCAGCTTCGAAGCCGCAGCCCCGCGCCTGCCAAGGACAGAGAACGCCGGCGCCTGCAGCCCCGGAGAAGCTGGAGAGAAGCTGCAGCCCCGTGTCTGCCAAGGACAGAGAACGCCGGCGCCTGCAGCCCCGGAGAAGCTGGAGAGAAGCTGCAGCCCTGCGCCTGCCAGGGACAGAGAGCACCGGCGCCCGCAGCCTGCAGCCCCGGAGAAGCTGGAGAGAAGCTGCAGCCCCGCACCTGCCAGGGACAGAGAGCACCGGCGCCCGCAGGCTGCAGCCCTGGAGAAGCTGGAGAGAAGCTGCAGCCCCGCACCTGCCAGGGACAGAGAGCACCAGCGCCCGCAGGCTGCAGCCCCGGAGAAGCTGAAGAAAAGCTGCAGCCCCGCGCCTGCCAGGGACAGAGAGCACCGGCGCCCGCAGGCTGCAGCCCCGGAGAAGCTGGAGAAAAGCTGCAGCCCCGCGCCTGCCAGGGACAGAGAGCACCGGCGCCCGCAGCCTGCAGCCCTGGAGAAGCTGGAGAGAAACTGCAGCTCCGCACCTGCCAGGGACAGAGAGCACCGGCGCCCACAGCCTGCAGCCCTGGAGAAGCTGGAGAAAAGCTGCAGCCCCGCACCTGCCAGGGACAGAGAGCACCGGCGCCCACAGCCTGCAGCCCTGGAGAAGCTGGAGAAAAGCTGCAGCCCCGCGTCTGCCAGGGACAGAGAGCACCGGTGCCCACAGCCTGCAGCCCTGGAGAAGCTGGAGATAAGCTGCAGCCCCGCGCCTGCCAGGGACAGAGAGCACCGGCGCCCGCAGGCTGCAGCCCTGGAGAAGCTGGAGAGAAGCTGCAGCCCCGCGCCTGCCAGGGACAGAGAGCACCGGCGCCCGCAGGCTGCAGCCCCGGAGAAGCCGGAGATAAGCTGCAGCCCCGCGCCTGCCAGGGACAGAGAGCACTGGCGCCTGCAGCCTGAGTTCTCTGTCCCCATCAGGCGCAGGGCCACAGCTTCTCTCCCCTGCTGGGCAGTAGGTGGGCGCACATAAATGCCCCGGCGGGCGCCATGGCGCTCGTGGGCACCGCGTTGGGAGCCACTGGTCTACAGCCACGTGCAGATCCCTTTCTTTAGTTGTGTAGCCGATATGTTCTGCTGACGCTGCTAGGTGTAATGCATGTTCAGTAGGGGGTTCTCCCCTACTAATGCTGCAGTGTCCTTCTCCTCTAGGTTAGTATATTAATGATCTCATTTTGGTGTCACGTGTGTCAGTTCGTTGCCATGGCACTCGTGTGCTCAGACATCTGAGGATGCTCTGCAGAAAAGCTCCTTGAGTGGGGTGACACACAGGGAGTAGCTCAAACCTCCAAAGTGCCTGGCCAGGGGCAGGACATTAGCACAGCAAGGGAGGGGTGTGGCAGTGACATCACAAAGGCCTTTGGCAGGACCTCAGACTATTGGTCCAAGGTGGTGGGGAGGTGGTGACCTCACAGAGAGATGCTGACATCAGCCAGGCAGGACAGGGGCGAGGGGCCAGGGAAACCTCAGAGACCCCTGTGGCTTTGCTCCAGCAAGTCTCCTTCTCCAGGTCTCTCTTTGAGGACTGAGAGAGTATTCGGGTTCACGGACGGACGTGAGCGCCAGGAGGAACCTCTTTCGAGTTTTCTCCTTACCTTTCAGTGATTTTACTAGAAAACAGCCGTCCCTCTTTAGAAGGTAAGAGCCTCCTGGAGGTTTGAAACCTGTTCAGTCTGATCCATCTGGTGGGAGTTGAATTCTAGGCATGGAAAACACGAGCTTAAGGAGGCAGAATTTTATTGCACACCTGGGATTTTGTCCCTTAGAATCATTGGGGACATTAGGGTTTGTCCTTTTTGTTTCACCTTTTCCTCCATCCCTCCCTCCCCTCCTTTCGCTTCTTCTCTTGCTTCTTTTGTCCTTTCTCCTGTTCCCCTCCCAACACCAGTAGGTAGGATGGGGTGGGTGGGTGTTTTGCGGGGGAGGGCTCTGCAGCTCCCACTGTGGGAGGTCCACCCAAAAATGTGGGGCTGAAATAGTGCTCAGGCAGTCAGAACCAGATTAACCTTCTGTGGGTCCTGGTACTAAACATATTTGTAGGCCCCTATGTAGTCACTGTGGGCTCCGAGTGTGGGCCTGGTGGGGCAGTGCCATTGGTGCCATAGGATACCCGGTACTGAACCTCAGAGACATTTTTTATTTTGATCACACACCTCTCCATGACTGCACGCATTGCCCTACACAGCTCCCTCAGCCCCTGGGTTTTCTTATTGAGCTGTACACCCATGTGGGTTTACCAGTGTCCACAGTGAGCAGAACTTTCATAGTGATCAAGGAAACTCCCCACAGATTTATCTCCTTCCTCATTCAGACCTTCTCTAGCCATGTCTCCAGTACCCACCCCCCCATGTCACCAGTCACAGCATTGCTTGAACCTTGCAACGGCAGCACTAGGGACTCTAAATCCTCAGCCCTGGCCCTAGGCAGCTGCAGACTCTGGAGTTAGGCACTTCCCTCCTCTAGGCCACGGCTTTAAATACCTGTGATTCCCATCACCTGCAGCAGAGGCCACCAATTCCCACGCCCCCCTCAGCCAGCACCTAGTCGTGCAGAAAGTGAAGCCTGAATGATTTTGGAGGCTGGGATGCCAGGAGATTCCCGTCCCGGAGCAGCAGCTCTGCAACAAGCTCACATGCCCCCCCTCCGCTGTGAGACCAGGACCCTGTGAAGACAGTGGGGTTACCCCATGTATAACCAGTTCTGGCCAAAGCCTGTTGAAGTGAGTGGGAGGCTTTTCATTGTCTTTAATGGGCTGCGTATAGACGCAAAGGCCCCATTCTAGACTCCAGGAGCAAAGTGCCTGCTGTGCGGCACTGGTTTACTAGTGTAACAGGAAGGTCTCACATTACCTAGTGAATAAGCAACACCTCCTACAGCACCTAACTTTTTCTGAGACGCTTCCCACAAAATTACTAAATGTGAACCTGCTTCCCTTACAAGGGCTGAACATATCAGGTGAGATGGTCACAAAAGCAAGGCACTTCTGAGTTCAGCAGGGATTTTGGATGCGCACAGAACACAGACAGGACTGGTTCCCGCATGGTTACTGCAGTAAAGTGGAATAATTTTCAGCTTGTGTGATTGGAAGATGTCTGGATCCATCTTATAAGACTGTCCTACATGCAATGAGGAAAACTTGAGGTGCCTTTATTATTCTTTTGTTCCACTCTTTGTTTCTATGGGGGATTTGCCAGTGCAATATCACTGTCTTCCTTTTAAACAAGCAAAACTAAAACAAAAAAAAATGGTAATGGCTGTTGAAAATAGCAATTCCAGCCCTAGTGAGCACTGGGAAGACCCCAGCATTTGTTGCTCAATTTTATCCTACTTTTTCTACAGCAAATGATAGTGGATCAGCATATTTGATTTAGGAGAAATGAAGTAACAGCTGCCCAAATTGAGCTTGAGCACTCCTGAATTTTGAGGGTGTTCAAATCTGGAAGGCAGGCGCTAGATTCCCTTTCTGAACATTAGCTAAATCTGGAAAGGAAAAAGTCAATTTTCATGGCTCAGAAG
Organism: Mauremys mutica; assembly: GCF_020497125.1. Taxonomy (NCBI): domain Eukaryota; kingdom Metazoa; phylum Chordata; order Testudines; family Geoemydidae; genus Mauremys; species Mauremys mutica. The sequence continues at coordinate 26,495 of NW_025422996.1, read as the reverse complement.
TGGAAATCCTCCTGTGCTGTTTCTGAAGCTGCCCAGGTCCTCTAGTAAAGCCTCCCCTCCCTTACTTACCATTTTAACTTCTGGTGGGATCCACATACCTCCCTTGCCAGGCTTCAGATAGAAGGGGACACTGTCCATTTAGTCCACCCAGTTCCTTCCTTGGGGGCTGCCAGGCGAGGTCACACCAGCATCCCTAAGCCAGTCTGGGGAAGTCTTCTGAGGGTGCTACCTGGGCCAAAGCCTTCTACTCCTTGGGCACACTTGTTCCCCATTCACACTGCCACCCCCTTCTAGCAGCCAGCTCCCCAGCCACAGCAAGCTGCAGCGCATGGAGTCTCGCAGCTCCCCCCTCCCTTTCCTGTTGATAGCAGCCAAGGGAATGCTGGGAAATGTAGTTCCTTCCCTGCTCCAAGGCAGGGAGCTGGCCAAGGAACTACAGCTCCCAGGGCCCCGTGGGGTCTCAGCTCCCATGCTGGATCCGGGCTGCTCTAAGGCTCCGTTTCTGCAGAGGGGAGGAAGTGAGTGTTACAGGCCTGGAAAATCCTTGGCGTTCTCGTTACACAGACATTCCCCGGCATGTCTTTCTGACTCAATCCGTGTATCCCCTTGATCCTTTCCATGGATTCATTGTACAGCTGATGACCCTGGACGGGCCATCAAACAGGCTAGGCAGTGCTGATGCCAATAGATCTGAGGGTGTCACCCAGAAACACAGTCCACAGTCTGGAATACAGATATACCCTACGTATCTATATCTCACAATACAAAGGTGATACAAACAAAAAAAATGATCATACTTGGAAAATTATAACATTTTCCCTGACACCTAATATGGTATATCTAGCACAATTCATTATTAATACCAATATGATAAAATTGCAAAGTAATAATAATAGGAAGCGTCTCACAATTCCATGCAGTGTCACACTTAGTAAACCAGATCCTTGAAGATGCAGAACACTTTGCTTAGGAGGGATTGAAAAATCCACATATCTGCTGGGAACACACACACAGGCCCTGTGTCAGTCTGTAATCCTCTGTTCACTCTTCTGGAAAATTATGATCAATTTTGTACACAGTATGGTTTGTGAAGTATCACTTGAAATCACATAATCTACTGAATATTATCCTCCTGTTAAAATGTGTAGCAACACTGTATGTAAAGTTATGAGATTTTACTGTAGGATATTACAAAAAGTTACAATTCTGGGGAACACCCACAGACCAGTTCCTCAGAGACAGCAAGGCAAACAGCAATTCGCTGGCAGGGGGAAGGTGTGAAGAAGACATTTACATTCTATCAGAGGGAGACCTGAAACTCATATCTCCAACAGACAGCCTGTCACCATGACTCAGCTGAGAACTGGAGTTGTTTCTAATAGAAAGGACTGACTTATAAAAAGAGGTGAGGAAAATGCTTGGGACTCTCTCTCTCTCCCCTTTCCCTCTGCCCATGACAAATCCTGAAGAACTGACCTTGGGAGGCAGGGGCAGGTTACGGGGGAGTCCTGGCTGAAAGGAAAGCCAGCCTTTCTGAGCACATGGAGAGAGAAGCATTTGCTTTGAATCCATTTTAGCTTGTTAACTTAGATGTTAATTTGTGTTTTATCTTTGCATTTCTTTTGTAAACAATTCTGACTTTTATGCCTCATTACCCTTAGCCACGAAAAATTTTTTTTCCGGCAGTTAACAATTTTGTTTTATTGTTTTACCTAACCAGTGCGTTTGGATTCAAGTGTGTTGGAAACTCCATTTGGAATGACAAGGTTGGCACATGTCATTTTCCACTGATGAAATGACAGATTTCATATGAGCTCCCATTGTTCAGTAGTGTGCTGGACAGTGCAAGATGCACATTTCTGGGAGAAGTCTGGGAGCAGAGAATTTTCTGGGGTTCTCTTGTGGGGTACTGTAATTTGTGAGTCACTGACTAGCAGCACTCAGTACTGTGTAGCTGGGAGCGAGTTACATGCTGGAGACTGTGTGTTACCTGCCCAGGAGTGGCTGTTCTCACAGTAAAGCAGTGTAAAAGGCACCCCAGCTTGGGAACTGAGTCTCACAGCTGTTCAACAGTCCAGATTGCACTATGGTTAATGTCACAGACACTCAATTTCAAAGAGTCTCCTAGAACACATAGAAAGTAAATCCATGTCCCAGAAATCGAAGTCTCTAGAGAGAGAGCAAGTCTCCCTGGCACTGCTTCTTGCTGACAGACAGGTCCAGAGACAATGAGAGAGTCCTGGGGAAGCTGGGAACAGTAACTATGGGCTGGTGGGGTTCAGGGGAGAAAGGGAACAGGAAGGGCAGGGATATCACTGATTGCAGGATCTCAGCAGTACTAGATGTCAGGATAACACATAGTGCAGCTCATTGGAAAACAATCTCAACTATACATAAAATTATGGGGTCTAAATTATGTTTCCACTCGAGAGATTTTGGAGTCACTGTGGATAGTTCTCTGAAAACATCCACTCAACGTGCAGTGGCTGTCAAAAAGCAAACAAGAAGTTGGGAGTCATTAAGAAAGGGATAGATAAGACAGAAAATGTCATATTGCCTCTCTATAAATCCATAGTACACCCACATCTTGAATACTGCGTACAGATGTGGTCTCCCCATCTCAAAGAAGATATATTGGAATTGGAAAAGGTTCAGAAAAGAACAAAAAAAAAGATTAGGGGTATGGAACAACTTCTGTGTGAGGTGAGATTAAAAAGACAGGGACTTTTCAGCTTGGAAAAGAGACAAAGGGGGGATATGAGAGAGGTCTATAAAATCATCACTGGCGTGGAGAAAGTGAATAAGGAAGTGTTATTTACTGCTCATAACACAAGGACTAGGAATCACCAAATGAAAATTAATAGGAAGCAGGTTTAGAACAAACAAAAGGAAGTATTTCTTCACACAACGCACACTCAGCCTGTGGGATTCCTTGCCTGAGGAGGTTGTGAGGGCTAGGAATATAACAGGGTTTAAAAGAGAACTGGATAAATCCATGGAGGTTAACTCCATTAATAGCTATTAGCTAGGCTGGGTAAGGAATGGTGTCCTTAGCCTCTGTTTGTCAGAGGGGGGTGATGGACGGCAGGAGAGAGCTCACGAGTCCAGAATGCTGTGGAAGATAGTGCCATAGTGTAGCACTCCTTCCCACTTCCCTCACCCTCCAGATCTAGGACAAGGAATCGGGCAGGAGTTTTCCCAATGGAACTGGAAGTTCCTGCAGTTTTCAAGAGGGGAGAAATGCAAAATCTGTGATTTCACCTCACAGTGTTTGATAAGTGGCTAGAAAGTTATCACAGTGACTGGGCCTGGCCAGGGAATGTCGGGCAGTGCTTGGAGCCAGGATTCTGGCACAAGCTGATCAGAGAGAAGGATCATGGTTAGTAGCAGCCCCCAGAGCCTCCATCCAGGGGCCCCCAACACCCAGAACCCAGATCCCCCCAGCCAGGGTCCCACCAGATATTTCCTGGGACCCAACTCCCAGAATCCCTGGCCAGAGAGATCCCAGATACCCCTCAGAGCCCCACCGGCCAGAGAACCCCCACCAGATCTTCACTGCCAGGCTGGGAATCCCACCAAGAGCCCCCACCAGCGAGGGACCCCAATTAGGAACTCACTGCCTTCCTGGGATTCCCCCACTGCCCTCCTAGGACCCCCGCCTGCCCTTCAGCAGAGAGGTAAGACATGTCCATGCCCTGTCACTAGCAAATAATGGTCACCATGGAGCCACCCCAGAGGTGGCTACATCACAGAGACCATTTGTCATGGGGTTTAGGATACTTCTGGACCCACACTGCACTCAGAGTGACCTCCTCATCCCATGCCAGCTGGAGAAAAGAAAAGGGTCCAGCCAACTATCCCGTTACCAGCTGGGAACCACTGATCCCCAAACAGGGAGAGACCTCTGGCTTTGATGGGTATTAAATATCTGGCTGGTCTCTTTCTTCAGCAAACATTTTAACAGAGGTAAAGGAGGGAACAAATGATTCTCAAATGAGTCGGGAAAGATGATCTCTGGGCAATTTAACTCCCTACAACATAACCAGGATGGAGAAGAACTCAGGGCAACAGGTTCCCTCGAAGGAAGAAGTTGGTGGGATTTAGAAACACGGGGAACAGCCCCAAACCCGAGAGGATTTTTAACTAACATTTGATAATGATATAGAAAGAGGGAAATCCTGAGCTTTGAGAGCAACGTTCAGAAATGAAAGAGAAAGGGTCGAACTCTGAGAGATTTTGGATCCATTTTGCAAATTATAGAGAGGAAAGTGGAAAATCAGAGGGATTTTATATCAGTTGTTGATAGGAGGCAAAATCTGAGTGTTTCACATCAATATTTGCTAAACGAATAAAGAGGAAATGGGCAACATTTGCAAACATTTTATATCCATGTTCAAGAATCTGAGGAAAGGTGTCAATCTGAGATTTTCTTTGTATTTTATCATGAGAGAGACAAGGAAAAAAATCTCAGGGGATATTCACTTAGAATTAGACAACTAAAGAAAAGTGGGGCAAATGTTTAGAGTATTTTATATCAGTCTTTGAGATTTGCAGAGAAAACAAGCCACAAGCTAAGCAATTGATAACATGAGAGAAAAATACCAAGATCTGAGGGGGATTTTATGTTGCTATTAAATAACTAGAGGGAAAAGGGAGACTGTTGGACTGCATTTTATGAGACTATCCAATATATAAACACAAAGTGATGGTTCCCCCCCACTGCCACCATTCACATGGGCAGCAGGGAGCCTGGGAGGAGCTGATTTAAGGGGGGAGGGGAGGGCTGGAAGGCTCCCTGGATAAAGGAAGGGGGCGGAAGTGGGGGACGGGCAGGTGACTGGCAACTGAGGGCTGGGGGAAACTGTGTTGGTAGTTTGGGGTCAGTGGGTGGGATTGGGAAGCTCGGGTCTGGGCAGTCTCCATGGGGGACACGTGCTTTTCCATCCCCGCCTTGGCAGAGAACCGGCATCTCCTCCCATCCCCACTCCAGGGGCAGCCATGTGCTGGGGAATGACTCAGGGCAACAATTTCCCAACGAAATGAGGACAAATCGCGGCAGATAAAGTGGGGGGGAAAAGCTGCCACATCGGAGAGATTTTAAATGGACACTTGAGAAGTAGAGAGAGACCAGGGGGAATCGGGGGAGATTAGAGAGCTCATCATGGGGGGGGAGAGGGGAAAAGCCACGTGTGATAATGGGGGAAAAGGGGAAAAGCTGGAGAGACTTTGTAGGTGGGAGGACGGGGCACAAACAGGGCAGGATTCAGTGAACTCACCTCCCCCCCCCCCCCGCGGGAATTTCCTGGCTGCACAAAACAGTTCAAATGTCCCGCCCCAATGACCTTCCCCCCCCCTCCTCCCGGATCTTCCCTTTAGCCCCCCCAGCCCCGCCCCCACCTGCCTGACACCCCCCCCATCAATTCCCTGCGCAGCCCCCCCGCCCCCTCCCAGCGGAACGTTCCGGCTGATGCGGGCGGGGGGAAGGGCAGCGGCTTCAGCAGCTGCTACTGAGCATGCGCAGTGCCCGGGAGCAGCACAGGGCTATGGGGAGCGATTTAATGCACCCCCCCGCCGGGCCCCCCCATCCCAGCGGGGGGGGGGCGGATGCTGCTGCGGCTCCGAGGCTTCTCCCGGGTTCCCCGGGGCAGAGTCACGTGCCCGCCCCCCCAGCGCCCCCCCAGCGTCTCTCACCCCCCGGGGCTGGGGCGGGCAGAGCCCGGGGCTGCCCGGTGGGCGGGGCCCAGCTGGAGAAACGCCCCCCCCGGCCGGGCCCCCCCGCACAGACCCCCCCGGGGAGCAGCAGCGGCTCAGCCCGGGCCCGGCTCACGTGGAGGCGGCAGCAGCAGCTTTGTTCTCCCGCCCCCAGCGGGGCTCACATGGAGCATGCGCAGTAACAGCTGCTGGAACCCTCCCTTCCCTGGGCTGGAGAGGGCGGGAGCGGCCCCGGGGCAGGCTGGGAGATGTAGTTCCTGACTCTCCCTGGACCGGAAGTGACGTTGGGTGGAGAGACCAAGCTGAGTTGCAAACGCGCGCGGGCTGCTGCGGCTCTGCCTGGCTCGCGCGGGGCCGTTGGAGAGGGGGGGTGAGACCGGGCTGGGGGGGGAGGGGCAGGCGGGAAATGTCTGTGCAGCCCGGACATGGCCGGGGGGGGGGCAGGTGACCCCCCCCGAGGAGTGGGGAGAGAAGGGGGGGGGCTGAGATCCCCTCGGATTTACCGCTGCCCCCTCCCGTGGGGACCCCCCTCCTCCCCCGTCCTGCCCCCTTTCTCCCTAGAGAGCCACGAGCAGCGCCCAGGGTGACCCCCCTCCCCCCAACCCCTGAGAAGTTCCCTGTCCCCCCCCCCCCGATTGTGCCCCATTTTCTCTCCCCTTCGCCAGTGGCCAGTTCAGGTCTCAGGTTTGGGGGGTTTCCCCCATTTCCACCTGCAGGGATTTGTCCTTGTGCGGGTGGGAAATGGTTCCCCCCAGTGATTCCTGAGCTGGGCAGAGGGTGAATGGGCAGAGGCTGGGGGGGCCCTGAGACAGGGACACCTCTGGGCTGGGCTGGGGGGGCCACTCTCTGCTGGCAACGGGGCCTGGGAAGGGCCAGGAAGGGGAGGGAGGAGCAAGTGTCCCCCATGGAGACGGCCCAGCCCCAGGTTTCCCCTCCCAGCTCCTTCCCCTCCCCCCCCCGCCCAACCCAGCAGCCCCCCCCGCCCGCCGCTAGTCACATTCCCAGACCCCACTGCCAGCCCCTTCCCCATAGCCAGCCCCACTCCTGTCCCCTGTGAAAGCCACATCACCCAGGGCTCCCTGCAGGCCATGTGAGTGTGGGGCAAGAAGAATCCATCCCATTCTGTTGTTGATTTAATATCGCTGTATAATCCCCTCAAATTTCCCCTCTTTCCTCTTGAGTGATTGACATAAAATCTCCCCACATGATGCTTGTCCCTTATATTGGCAAATATTTAGTTTGTGCCCCATTTTCTCCTCAGTTCTGAAATACTGATATCGAATGCTCGAAAATCTTCCTGCTTTTCTCTCCAGGTGTGTGACAGAGCTCAGGGCTCTTATCGTACTGAGCGTGTCCCTGTTCTGCCAGGTGCTGCAGAGACCCCAACTGAGATCTGGGCCCCTTTCTGCCAGGCGCTGAAGAGACCTGAGGTGAGATTAGATCCTGCTGTTGTGCCAGGTAAAACTGAGGCCTGGACCGAAATCACGGCTTCCCTGGTGCCAGGCAGCGCACGACTGTAACCCAAACCACTGCCTCCATTGTTCTGGGCACTTCGGAGACCTCAACTGAGATCTGTGTCCCCGTTGGGCCTGGTATTGCACTGACCCTAACAAAGATCACACCCCACCACTGTACTGGGCACTGCACAGACCCTGACAGAGATTCTGCTCCCACATTTTGCCAGTTGCTGTAGGGACCCTAAACAAAATCAGGGATCCTGTAATGCTGGGAGTTGCAGAGTCCTCAACTGAGATCAGGCTTCCTGTTGCGCAGGGATCTGCACAGACACTGACCAAGATCAGGGTCCCCATTGTGACAGGTGCGGAAAAGACACCGAGGGTATCTCTACCCTGCTGTTAAAAACCCCCAGCTGGCCCATGCCAGGTGACTCAGGCTCACAGGGCTCAGGCGAAGGGGCTGTTGAATTGCAGTGTAGGTGTCTGGGCTCGGGCTGGAGCCAGGCTGTAGGACCCTGCGAGGTGGGAGGGTGCCAGACCTTGGGCTGCAGCCCCAGCCGGAACATGGACACCACAATTAAACAGCCCCACAGCCTGAGCCGTGTGAGCCCAAGTCAGCGGGCACGGGCCAGCCGCCGGTGTCTGACTGCAGTGTGGACATGCCCACAGGGACAGAGAGGCCTTGCCACAAAAAGCTCAAAGGCTAAATAGGCCAATGGTGGGAGGCGACTCTCCATTTTACAGATGGGGAAACTGAAGCTCAGAGAGCTGAAGTAATTTGCTCAAGTTTGCATGGATAATTTGGGGCAAAGCTGGGAATTGAACCCAGATTGTTTCAGTTCTTGCCTCTCCACTTATCCACAAGCCCAGCTTGTGTGTGTGCAGCGTTGTTTTGGCCTGTGTTTGCCTTGCATTGGCTTCCAAGGGAGACTGTGGAATTTCCTTCACTGGAGGTTTTTAAGACCAGGTTAGAGATACACCAGTCTGGGAATGTCTAGGGATACTTGGTTCTGCCTCAGCACAGGGGGCTGGAGTAGACACCCTCTCAAGATCCCTTCCAGGCCTACACTGAAATAATTCTCTTTTGTGCTGTGCCCTGTTCTACGCTGAGCTGTTTTGCACGGTGCCTTTTGGAACTATGATGCACCATGTTGTGTTGCATAGTTTTATGATGTGTTGTTTTGCCTCAGCTTGTTTGGTGTCTGTGTTATTTTGGTTTGAGTTGAGCTATTTTGCATTGTGTACTTTTGTCCTAAGGTGTGTTAGTTTGCATTGTGTTGCTTTCTTCTCCTTAGTATTGTGTCATTTTATGCTGTGCAATGTATTTTTTTGTTTTTTTGTTGTTTTTGAATGGCCTGACATCATGTTGTCGTGCGGTTTTTCTCTGTATGTTGTTTTATACGTATATATTGCATGGCATCCATGAAATGTAGGGCTAGATAGGACCTCAAGATGTCATCAAGTCCAGCTCTCTCTGCCAAGGCAGGACCAAGTATCTGTAGATTATCTCTGACAGAGCTTTGTCCTACCTGTTCTTAAAAACTTCCAGGGACAGAGACTCCCCAGTCCCCCTTGTAAGACTATTCCAGAGCTGACCTGCCTTAGCTCTGGGGACACCCACACAGACTGTAGTGGTGAGCAGCTCTGGAGAGAGAGGAGACCCCAGTGAGTGGCAGCTGGGTAAAGAGACTGAAGTTGTGAGGAGAAACATTGACGTGTCCAAGGTCACCCAGGCTGTCTGTGACCGAGCTAGAAATAAGTTCTAGTGCCACCGTACTGCTGTTTCTGAAGGTCTCTGCCACCCTGGTGTTTTAGGCACTGGTGCAAACCCTTAGTACAGGCAGAAATTACACTAGTGCACTCTGATTGGTACTGGTGCACCATGTCCCTGTTTGAAGGCTTGCAGGGGATAGGGGATGGGGAGCAGTGACCTTACAGAGGCCTGGGGCTGGCTGAACAGTGCAGCTGGTCAGGAGGGGCAGCAGTGAGTGCTGGAGGTATGAGCCAGGAGCACAGCCCCACTGGTGGACACTCAAAACTCATCACCCATGACCCACACACCCAGCTGTGTGCAGGGACCGCAGCTGAGCTGCCCTGCCCAGACAGCCTGTGCATCCATGGACAAACCACCTCTTCCTGCAGCCTAATACAGTGGGGTCTGGGGACCTTTCCAAGCTGCGGGTGACGGGGCTCTGGCGTTAACGGGGTCTGTTCCTGGCTCTGTCCCTGACCTGCTTGGTGACCTGGGGGAAGTCACAGCCCCTCTCTGTTTTCCTCCTCCCCATTGTCTACTTGGATTGTGATCTCTTTGGGGCAAGGACTGTCCCTCTCTGTCTGTGCAGTGCCCAGCAGAATGGGGCTGCTGATCTCAGTCAGGTTCTCTGCCATGTGCTGCACGATGGGGCCCTGATCTCCATCAGTGTCTGTGCAACACAAAGCACAGCTTATAGACTCACAGACTTTAAGGCCAGAAGGTAGAGGTGTATTTCAGATGAGATCTCATCAGTGCCTTGTATAACAGTACTAACCCTTTCATGTGTCTGCTGGAAATCCCTCACCTGATGTATCCTAGGACTGCATTAACCTATTTCACGGCCGCATCACATTGACAGCTCATAATTATCCTGTGATCAACCAATACAGCCAGGTGTGTCTCCTCCTCTGTCACTTCCAGTTGATAAACCCCCAGCGTATTGCAAAATTATGCACTTGGGGACTAACAACTAGAATTTGTGCACTATTGATTTTCATCCCATTTCTATTACTCCAGCTTTCAAGGACATGCAGATTTTCTTGTATGATTTTCCTGTCCTCCTCCATATTGGCAATCCCTCCCGGCTCTGTGTCCCACTCCCACTTCTTGTGCCAAGATCACTAATAAAAGTGTTGAATAAGATTGGTCCCAAGACTGATCTGAGGAACTGCACTAGTAACTCCCTCCAGCCTGACAACTCACCCTTCAATATGACCCCCTTGTAGACTCCCCTTTAACTAATCCTTTATTGACCTTTTGGTTCTCATATTAATCCCCATCTTCTCCAATTTAACGAATAGTTTCCCATGTGGAACTGTATCAAAAGCCTTACTGACGTCCAGATCAGGTTTTGTACCTTTTGTAACACCATGTTTTATTTATTTATAGTGCTGAAGGCTGAGAGGAAGTGTTAGCAGTAGGCTGAGAATGGCCATGTGGAGGTAGGGGAGGGGATGGTAGACAGTGGGGAGGTGGGGGGGGATGCGGCATTGGAGGTGTATCTGGGATTGTGTTTTGTAGGAGTCCATGTCTCTGCTCCCTGTGGCCGTGGCTCGTTCCGTACCAAAGCAGGACGTCAGCAGAGCAGACGCACACACCGTAGCTCTGCCTGGAACACGCAGCGTTCACTGCCAGACGGGCTGGGCGATTTTTCACGGACCCAGCTTGATATGCCTGGCTGGGGTGGGTTCAGTTGGACGGGGGTCTGGGGCTCTGATAGTTTGCGATGTTCCTTTTTGCATAGTCAGTTCTTTCCATTTATCGTTTTACCCCTGCCTGTGCCAGGTGCCGCTCCCTTCGTAACTTGCTTCGGTTATTTCACTTCCAGTTTTTAAATGGGATCTAAGAATTGTGAAGCTGAATGAAAGATACACAAACAGAACCATTTGAATGTCGGCCCAGAGCTGGTAGTATGGTACCTAGTGCGGTCGGCTGTAATGACGGGGTTCCCTACAGCATTTTCTGGTGGGGCGGATAAAGCAACGTCAAAGAGCCAGATGCGCGTTTGAGGGTGAAAGGGCTCATCAGGTGTTTGCTCTCTAAGGAGCATGTCACCGGCCAGGGCCTGCAGTCTGTCAGGAGAGGTGCGCTGGGGTGTATTTAGGAATCTGAAAATAAAAGGTGAAGACGGCTGGGTCACAATATCCAATGAAATCTTGCAAACAATTATACAAATGGACCCTACTGCTGTTAAAACAACATGGTTTTAATACTGATTCAAACCTGAAATTAAAATTAGGAGAGAAACGCATGAGAAATGAACTGACACCTACTTACCATTTCTTACTGCCTAAAATTTTGACACTCCCTCACAGCATCTTTTTTTCAAAGCGATGCACAGCACACAGTCAAGTTAATGAATGAAAGCACACCCATTATTGACTGCTTTGTGCTGCATGAGCATCTGATTAAGCACCTAATTACAACTGTACCACTGTAAGTGGAAATGTATCAACCCAACTTAGCTCCAAGGTGTTTAGATGTGAATGAAAAGTTTCTAAATTAAATACATGGCAGAATGGTTAATGGGGAAAATACACTGAAATGCCTCTACCCAGTCCTGTTGACTTCTTCTCCGAAACCCCCCATGAGTTCTGGCCTCTTGGTCAACTCAGCTCCCAGACCCCCATCAGCTGTGCCCTCTCCCAGCCTAACCCATTTCTACTGCAATTCTTCACCCTCCTCATCCAGGCAGGGGGCTGGCGCTGCAGCCCCTAAGGTACCTGCGTTAATCACTGTCTCTCATACTAGGGCTATTTAGATTTCAGGGAACGATTCAGAATTACTGACTCTGGGAGGTGGGAGAGAGGAGAGGCTGAGAGAGCGTTTGCTCCTACGGCCACGTTCAACTCTGGTAGCCTCCATGTTACCTCACCCTCCACCCTCCCCCATGTGTCTCTGCTCATGTCAGTGTCACCTGATCGTAATGCCACTGGCTTCAGCAGAGCTCCCAGACAGGAGCTACATCACGAGGGGGTTACAGTACTGAGAGTGAAATACATCACAGGGAGGGTGTAATTATCCTGAAGTGAAACATTCCAGTCTAGGAAGTGAAAGACTTCAAGTACTTCATTACTTAAAATTATGCTTGAAAGGATTGGATTTTTATGAATAAATTGCAGTAAATGTTAATTTCACTGTACACACACAGAGATGAAAAAATATGTATATAGGTAATATACAGAAATGCTTCTGGAGAAAGGAGTTTGATTTAAGGATATTTACACTATATATTTTGCCTGTGACATTGACAATTTCTCTTTGAACAGTTATGATTTGGCTTTTGGAATCTCAACAGTTACTGTTATTAAATAATTGTTGTCTGACGACCCCCGTAACTTCCCACAGCTCTGAACATTGAAATTGTAAACATTGAAAAAAGGGCTTAAAAATAAATATCGCTCTCTGTTGAAATTAAAAGAAAGAAATAGACACAATGAATTTTGTCAAACCCACTTAACAGCAATTGCAATATGCTAGGGGATGGAAATTCACAAACTAAGGCACCAACCTTAATTCTGCCCTGTAGTGACACCAGGCTATTGCCGTAGGGCTACGAATTAGGCATTTTAGTGTATATCGTTCCAGCTTACAAATCGGTATGATCTAAAGACACATGAGATCTTTTCCTCAGGATATCACTGTCATTGGGTTGTTTCTCTTAGTGGTAATTCCCAGAAGTGAACAGATTAATAACATTATCAGTTATGAAGTGGCCATTTCAGATTTCTGGGGAGTGTCTGTTATTTTGCACTAGGGGCCAGGTCCTTGGAGAGACGGAACATTGGTTTCATTTTAACTTCTCCATGCTCAGCAGCTCCTGGAATTTGGTTCAAAGTATTTAATGTTTCCCTGCCCTATTCTTAAAAGTGCTGCTTTAGAAAGTGGGGATGGGCAGGAACTGACTGCAGGATCCGTAGCTGAGTCCCTTAGATATTTATAGCTCATCAGAAGGAGGACGGGGTTTGGTGGGTGTCTGGGGATTTAATAATAAACACACAAATATCTTTGTTCTTAGTGAATTTTCATCTTCTAATTCCCATAACACACTAATTATCCCTGGCTGCCCCCAGGAGTCTGGGGAGGGAGAACTAGTCAACTCCTGTGGCCAGTGAGGAACCGAAGGCACAAGGATCTTTGAGTGGCTGGCTCAAAGTCACCCAGAGTGAATTTCACTTCACTGGATAAAGCCCTAGTTGCTGAGCTCTGGAGAGGGGTGGGGAGGTGAATTCCATCCCCCATTCTTGAGCATGGACTGCCCTCCAATTCTCACCCTGATCTCAGACACTACCCCAACCTTCCCCTGCAGTGATGGACCCACTTGATGCTGCCAGAGCCATCTGCCATGGGAGCTAGAGAGGACAGAGGCCCAGCTCCAGAACTGCTCCCCCTGCCCACAGCTCCAGAACTGCTACCCATGCCCACAGCCCCCAGGCTCTGCTGGAGTTGCCCTATATCTTCCTTACGACTAACCCAGGCCAAGCAGCTGGGGATCTCTTCCCTTTGCCTAGAAACTTTGCCCCCCAGAGTCCAAGCAGCATACAGATAATCAGTTCCTTCTTCTACAAGGGTTCGCCAGGGCTCGACCCTCCGGGGCGGTGGGGAACCACACCGGCTCACTACCCACAGTTGATCCCGGGGAATTAGTCCGGCCATGGGGGTCTCCCTCGGTAGCCCTTGCTGTAACCGGCAGAAACCTGGTCAGCCCGGCCCCGGCTCAGGGCGGGGCAAACAAACACTGAGTCAGGGGCTCAGGCCCTCAGGCAGGCCTGAGCAGTAACAATAGGTCCCAGCCTCTTCAGGCCAGGGAGAGGGTGAGTCTTCCACCCAGGAGTTGGGTGGCAGGGGGGGACGCAGGCCCTCCCACTCCACTGCAATCCCAGCCCGGGGCCCTAGCAGCAGCAGAAGACCCAGTGCGTCGTCAGTGGGGATCCTGGCCGCAACACACCGACATAGGCTCTGGTAGTGCTGCAGCCAGACTGGGATCAGATGCCCCCGGGCTATTTCCACACTCCCCCTCAGGCCCAAACTGGGTCTTGGTGTTGGCCTTTGGGGATCCAGGAGCATGGGTTCTTCAGGGCAGGGGTTGATCTGCAGGCCTGGCAACTCCTCCGGATAGCGGGCGCAGGGCCGGTCTGGGCGTCTGCCTTGGGCCTCGGGGGTTTCCCAGTCACGGGCTCCACTAGGGACGTCTGTTCTCTCGGTGGCTGGGCTCCTAGTGAGGCTCTGAGGGCCGGTCTTTATAGTTCTGGGTCGCCGAGCCTGACTCTCTGAGGGGCGGGCTCAGCACTCCCTAGCTCCGCCCACTCCGGCCTCCAGATGGGCTCTTCACCCTCTGGGGCGGCGGGGAGCCACACCGCCTCACTACATTTCTGTGTGGGGTTTTTTATCCCCTTCCTGCCATGTGATCTGAGCTGTCAACTCAGCTAATGGGAAGTCAAGAGCACAACAACAGTCTTGTGTCTTCTTTAACATCCTGTAATAGTCCATCTGGTGTGGATGGTCCTTTCCTCCCAGGCAGGATGTAATGGATATCTGTTGCCAATCAGCACTTCACATAGGTAAAAGGTCTCTCTCCTCTGGTGATTTACAGAGCCACAGAGGCTCTCAATACAACTAGTCCGATATTATCCCAGTCCAGCAACTCACGAGCGTTCAATGAAGTCTAAACACTAAACACATTCTTATAATCCTAATACCTGTTTTAACAATACTAACACAGGTGAGTCAGACTGATTCCAGCTATGTGTTTGTTCATATTCAATTAAGACATGGGGGCTTGTGCAAGAGCTAACACCTCATCTGCCAGTTGTCACAGGCAGGCTGGGCAGGGATGGTGTCTCTAGCCTCTTTTTGCCAGAAGCTGGGAATGGGTGACGGGGGAAATGGATCACTTGACATGATTCCCAGTGTTCTGTTCTTTTCCTCATGAAGCACCTGGCATTGGCCACTGAGCTATGATGGGCACCAATTAGTCTGAGGCAGTGGGCAGCTCTACTCATTTGGACTCACATGGGTAGCAGCCACGAGAAAGAAAGAAAACAGCGCGATGTGCTGGCAGGAACAGAAGGCCCAGGTCTCAGAGCCCCCGGGGTCAACGCTTCCCAAAGGCTAAAAAACTATGGCCCAGCCCATGACGAGAGGGGCACTGCTCAGGAGGGGGACTGGACTAAAGGCTGGAGCATCAAACAACTTAGTTAACCTGAGAGAGCTGCCTTGGGGACAATGACAGGGAGAATCCCCAGAGTGACTCCTTTGATTCTGCTCTTCTCTGGTTTCGGATTGATAGAATCATAGAACTGGAAGGGACATTGAGAGCGCATCTAGGCCAGTCCCCTGCCCTCAAGGCAGGACTCAGTATTATCTAGACCATCCACGACAGGTGTTTGTCTAACAGCTCTTAAAATCCCCATTGATGGAGATTCCAGAACCTCCCTGGGCAATTTATTCCAGTACTTAACAACTCTGACAGGAAGGTTTTTTTTCCTAATCTCCATCCTAAACCGCCCTTGCTGCAATTTAAGCCCATTGCTTCTTATCCTATCCTCAGAGGTTAAAAATGAACAATTTTTCTCCCGCATCTTTGTAACAGCCTTTTATGTACTTGAAAACTCTGATCATGTCCCTTCTCAGTCTTCTCTTCTCCAGACTAAACAAACACAGTGTTTTCAATCTTCCCTCATAGGTCATGTTTTCTAGATCTTTGATCATTTTTTTTTTGCTCTTCTCTGGACTTTCTGCAATTTGTCCACATCTTTCCTGAAATGTGGCACCCGTAACTGTACACACTACTCCAGTTGTGGGCCTAATTAGTTCAAAGTAGAGCAGAAGAATGACTTCTCGTGTCTTGCTCACAGTACTCCTGCTAATATATCCCAGAATGTTTTCTTTTTTTGCAACAGCGTTACACTGTTGACTCTCATTTAGCTTGTGATCCACTATGACCCCCAGATCCCTTTCCGCAGCGCTCCTTCCTAGGCAGTCATTTCCCATTTTGTATGTGTGCAACTGATTGTTCCTTCCTAAGTGGAGTACTTTGCATTTGTCCTTATTGAATTTTGTCCTATTTACTTCAGACCATTTCTCCAGGTTGTCCAGATCATTTTGAATTTTAATCCTATCCTCCAAAGCACTTGCAGCCCCTCCCATTTTGGTATCATCCGCAAACTTGATAAGTGTAACACAGAGACTCTGCTACTGGGAGAGTTTCAGAGGGTGTCAGAGGGTTACACCCTGGTAGGAGGGGGCTAGACCTGTACTGGAATAAGGTCACTTTGTGCTTCAGAGTGTGGCAGAACCTAGACTGTCCATTAGCAGGGAAAAATCCTGGGGGGAATCGGCTTGTGGAATGGACAAAAGCCCGTCTGAATTCTCTCACATTGCCCTTCTCGCCCTGACAGGCTACAAAATAACGTCCACGTTTGTCAGATTATCCCATCCTCCCAGGGGGAAGGAAATGGCTGCAATGGAGCTGGCTCAGGTAAGAGATTATCAGGGAGGCTGGTGGTGGGCTCTGCTTGGAGGGAGAGGAGCAGTAAATGCATAGGAGGGTGGGAGCTGCTACAGGTGGTGGGAGGCAGGAAATAACAGGATGTTATAAACCCGCTGAGACTTGTGTAATCTAGGGTGTAGATGGGTTGTCACCCCGGGGTGCAGTCTGGGGAGGTTCTGGGAACCGCTGTGCCCTCTAACCCTCAAGCTGGGCTGGCCCTTCTCACACTGCTTTGCTGGAGATTCAGCCAGCCTCTCCAGGCCCTGTTATCACCCAACACGACAGCAGGTGGCGCCATACACCCAACTAAGGCTACTTGAGTGCTTTACCTAAGCCACTCAAGGAGAGATAGACGACAACAGCCAATTTCCCAGCTCCCCAACCTTGCACACTAGCTGTAGTATAAATTCAGAATTGTATCATCTTATAGTGCACCAGGATCTCTATAATGTCAGCTCATTAATATAATTTGCCTTCCCCTTGATACGGGAAAGATGTGCACAGCGAGCTTGTGCTAACCCAGCTCAGATTTTCCCCATGACACTTCAACCTCAAAATACTTAACACTGGTTAAGATAAAGCAGAAAACGAGTTTATTAACTGCAGAAAGATTAAGTGATTTTTGTTAGAAGAATAAGAGGAGCAGGTTGACCCAGAAGCAGATATGAGTACAGCCTTCTTTATTGCGATGCTTGTTCCCCTCGACCCAATTGTCGAGTAAGCACTGGATTAGTTACATCACACTCCTTTTATCTAACTTAGTATGTACACGCCTACATCCATTACAACACCCCCAAAACCCTTATTAAGTAATAGAAAACACCCATATGGTTAGTATACCCACCACCTATCTGTTAGTCATAGGGTTATGCATGTTATACAGACATTTTTACCTTGAAAATACCGTACTTTGTATTAATGTGTTGCTACAAATTTCCTTAATCAGCAGTTCTCAGGGGAGGGAGGAAGAGGCCATAAGCCAGGGCTTGTTTATGTAGCTGGGAAAGGAAGGGAGGGGAGGTAACATTTCTTTTACCTTTTTCACACCAAAGGACATTCATTCCGACAACTACATTTCTCATGCAGCTGCATCCTTAGCAATTCTTACAAGCAACAGGGAAAGGAAAAATATGGCAACTTATTTATTAAGCAAAGAATTCCTGCCTGCTTATGCCTTTGTCCCCTAATCCCATGTCTGCACATTAGCAGTTCCCTGACTCTTTTACTGAACCATAACATGTCCCAACAATTCCAAGTGTTAGCAAACAAATCAAAGCAGATTACTTAGCAAATAACCAAAACCTCAAACTAAGCCTAACATTACTAGCATGGATTAGAATCTGAATTAGCAATTTCTCACCCTGACTGATGGTACAAGCAGTCCCCAATAGTTTCCATACACAAGCTAGAAATCCCTTTACCCTGGGAGCAGCACTTGCCCCACTTCAGTCTTTCTTCCTCAGGTGTTTCCAGGAGTTTCTCTTGTGTGGAGAATGAGGCCAAGAGCATGACGTCACACCCCACCTTATGTAGCTTTTCCATATGGTGGGAACCATTTGTTCCAAACTCAGTTCCCAGTCCAGTTTGTGGAAAAATACAGGTACCAAAATGGAGGTTATTGTCATGTGGTCTGGTCACATGCCCTAGCATGCCCTGCTGAGTCATAGTAGCCATGACTCATAGGCTGGCTGAAACATTCACAGGAAGGCTAAGCGATTCCACAGTCCATTGTCTTTGTTGATGAGCCATCAGCAGTGTCTGGCTTCTTCATTGTTCTACCTGAAAGGCTCATTGTGGGTGTTACCCAGAGTAAGCACCTTTGAAATAAAGATACATAGTTGTAGAGGAGTCGGATTCACCCCTGCGGCGCCTCCTGCTGGTGACGTCCGGGAATTAGCTCAATTTCCAGCCCGGAGTGCTCTCTGCAGGCCAGTGATCCGGCTGTCCTCTGGCCACGAGTCCCTCCCTGGACCCCAGTGCCTCTGGTAACTGGGTCTCCCCCTCCCAGGTGGAACCCCCACCCCACTATCCCCACTTTGCCTCAGTATTGGCTACTGCCCAGTCTCCATCTAGCCCCTGTTCACTGCAGCAGACTGCATGTATCAGCCACTCATCACAGACAAAGGGGTTTGGACCTGCTGCCTTTGCCTACCCATGGGCTGCCCCTTGCCAGCCCCAGGACCTCTTGGCCTAATTCTAGGCCGCAGCCTGGGGCTTTCCAGGGGGGAGCTCCCCAGCTCCTCTGCCTTTCCCCAGCCCTGCTCCACTCCAAGTCCCTTGTCTAGCTACCTGCAGCCAGGCCCTTCTCCCTCTACAGCCAGAGAGAGACTGACTGGGCTCCTGGCTCACTGCCTCTTATAGGGGCCAGCTGGGCCTGATTGGGACCTGGCCACAGCTGAGCCTGCTTCCCCCAATCAGTCCAGGCTTCTTGCCCCAGCCCCAGCCCTCTCCTGGGCTGTTTTTAAGCCCTGCAGGGCAGGAGCAGGGGACCACCCCTGAGACAATAGTCAATATTCATAACTGCAGAGATAAACATGCTCTGTGCACACAAATAGGAGAATCCTATTCAGCAAATCATAACGTTTCCAGTGACACTTGCACATGACACATCTTGCACATAAAGAACAGGAGGACTTGTGGCACCTTAGAGACTAACAAATTTATTTGAGTATAAGCTTTCGTGGGCTACAGCCCATTTCTGCGGATGCATAGAACAGAACATATATTGAGGATATATATATATATATATATATATATATATATATACACACACACACACACACAGAGAGCACGAAAAGGTGGGAGTTGTCTTACCAACTCTGAGAGGCCAATTAAGTAAGAGAAAAAAACTTGTGAAGTGATAATCAAGATAGCCCAGTACAGACTCTGAAACCCTGTAATCATGCACATAATGCATCATAATTATGACCTAGCATCCTATGTATGAAATTGTACTGTTGCCTCAGCGCACAGAGGGCCCAAGGGGGGCAACATGCGGGGTTCGGTTTGCCCGGTGTATTGCTTCGCGTCCAGAATGGGAAACACACCAGGCGTGGAGAAGGCAGACAAAGTTTTATTTGAGATCTACAAAGCGGGTGCAAGGGAGACTTGGTCATGTGTCTCAAAATCAAGCACGCCAGGATACAAAGCCGCTTTTCCCTTCTTATACTCAATAGTCGTTTGCTTCAGCTTTTTAGTTTCCCCCCCCACTTTTTCTTCCCTCACCCTTCCCCCCTGTTCCTTCTTTCCCCCCCTGTAGCAGCTACAGTGTGTGAAGGCAACCTTAGGCCACTATGCAAGGGTAGCTTTAGTTAGCAAAATTTTCCGCCAGTCTCTGTTATCTTGCGTCCTTCACAGAGGCATGTAGGCCTATCCCTTATCACTTACCACCAACAGCTTCAGACTGCCTTTAGAAGCCTGTTATAGCTGACTGTTTACATCGTTTTTGTTTTGCAGCTACTTAGGTTTGGTTAAAGTTCATCATGGAGGAGGCCCCTTGGTTTCCACTTAGGCCCCTAGAGCAGAGGGGGCTTCATCGTAGACACTCGTGGTCTTCCACCATCCCCTCGCCGGAGTTTACCTAGAGTTATGCCTAAGTGACACCAACGTGTGGTGTGTGTGAATCGTGTTGTAGTACTAAGGTATTAGGTAGTAAATTGTGTGTATGTATAAGGATATAACAATATTAGTTATTGGTCATAAATCCAATTAATCATAATAAATGTGTGCATCTTTGTTCGCTTGCCCCCCTGAAAAAGATCCCGTGTAGTTTTGTACTGTTACAAACAAAACATCACCCATCAAGTGTGCAGGTATTTGATCCTGCTCAAGTAGTCCCCCATTGTATAACACTATCGTTCAGAGGTTCCTGTTGTTGCACACAGTACACCTGGGGTAAAACCTTTATGTCTTTGTGCATTCCTTCAATAAGCAACTAACATTGTCTGGCCTTCCTCCAAACAGAAGACACCCTTACTGAATATACATGAGACATGAGGATTAATATTTCTGAGCCTCAGTAACAAATGTTACATGGCATACAGGTTGGCGAACAACACAGTCAATAGGTCTTACATTAAGTTTGCAAATGATACCTCACATCAGTCCATCTTGCATAAGAGTATATCCTATAGCTATGTCCATATCAGGATCATAAGCATATTTTCATAAAGACTTGTAGAGATATAAACGCACCCGGTCAACAAAAAAAAGAACCACTACGAATGGTTTCAGGCAAGACGCCAAACAAGCTAGTAATGCGTATGTTTTTAGCAGATACTGCCAAACTAGGAAAGGAGAGCAATACACAACCCTTTGCAGAGTGCAAACGACTCATGAACAATAGTGCAAAGAGGCCATCGCCAACGCTCCATGGTTCTGCAGTGTAGTCTGGCAGGACGAGCTGCGAAGGAGACGGTCCCAGGCACGATACACTGTTGAGGTTATTTGAAACAAAAACCGAGGTGTACAACATAATATGTAGTAACTCGTTTTAAGTAGGGTAGTGAGCTGACATAATACAAAAATTAATTGAGCTAGACTTATACAATGGGCGTTACTAGATAAGTTTGGATCCCATTGGCCGACAACCAACTAGTGAGGGCCCTGAACTGAGCTGTTTGGTACACAGAGCATCATACACTCAGAGCCAAACCAAAGTGTCCCAAAACGCAGTGGGTGGACAGTGGGAGATCTATTCATGGTGCACCTCACCTCTGAATCTATACAATTGGTTCTGGTGAGTCACCCTGACGGCGCAGAGGCATGGAGCTCCAGGAGGCATGCCGCACCAGTGGACACATACGTTCTACTGTAAAAACAACAAGGAGTCAGTTCGGTGGCACCTTAACAGCACTAACAGAATAGGATACCCAACCTGCACTCCTTGTTAGTAATTTTGTGAATACAGACTAAAAAACGGACATAGCACTCTCTCCAAAAGCGTGGCATACAGTATACCGTACGTGACACACTGTCGCTGACAATAAACTTGAAGATTAACCCACCCTTTACAACATGCGTAGATAGTTGGCCTTAGGTATATGAAATGTTTTGGGCAGAGGATAACAGCCAGTCCTGCGGGTAGACACAAAAGATTCATTCACCAGGATGTGTTTCGGCTCAAGTGCATATGGAGACTCAAGGCCTTAACTGCACCCCTAAAGGCTCAGGAACAACAGAGAGCACACAAACATAAAGATCTCACATATATCTTATTACCATAGTCTTGACCTCGAGGGTGTATAACGTCGAATTTTAGAATTCCTTATGGTTGTCAAGGTATCTTCTGCGGGTTGTGTAGATATGGTTCATTATATTTTGAAAGGCAAAAACTGAATTTGCAGGTTGAACAACAGCGAATTAGATCAGATCCCTCAGGATAAGTAGACTGGCTATTAGCCAAGATCATCACAGGGGTGCAGGCCCATGCTCTGCAGTGTCCCTAAACCAGTCTCTCTTGATTGCCAGCAGGCTGGGAGTGGGCAATGTTGAATGGTTCTCACTGAGTCATTGCCTGGTCATGACTCATCCTCCCTTAGAAGAACCTGGAGCACTCTGACCACTGCGCCAACACATACAAGGATATCTAGATTAGAGGCGGAGCATTGGTCTAACAGCCCATGTTGGCAGGTTTCTATATTTTCTGCAAACAAAATTACAATAGATTTTTTTTCCAGGGAGAATTCGACTCTTATAGGCGATAGTATCCTGCCTTTAATGAATATGTTGAGAATCAAGCACTGACTACACATCAGACAAAAACAGCATGTGGAAAAACACTATAAGGCGCTAGACTGAAAGCAAAAAATTAACACAGTTTGCAAAAATTGCAATTCCCCAGTGGTGGATTGACTCAAAACAAAGTTTTTTTTTTTTTGTACACTCACGTCGCAGAAGCAATTTCTGGTCCTAGACTCTAAAATGCGAGACTCAGATAAAAAATTAAATTTTAAAAATTCAGAGCACATTCAGGTTATCCCACGGGCAGCAGATAAAACAACTTTCGGAAACTTGCTTGGAGACTCTGTGCATCTTCAGATCACACGAGAGAAGGGATTCTTTGTCTCTGAGGGGAACCTGTGTAAAATGGTTTTTACTGAATTAAGTCTCAGGGATTATCTACACATGGCCACATAAGTTATAAAGAAGCAGCGCCTCGAACACTCAGCTGGCTCAGGGGTGTGAAAAATCCACACGACCACACCACCACTCAACAAAACAACCCCTGAGCACAGCAAGTTTTCAGCGCTTTAACGCGCTCTGGCAAGCCCGCGCGTGGGACAGGCTCGGCTCCCAGTGCTATGCCGAGCGCATCCCCTCGTGGAGGTGGATTTCCAGGTCGCATCCACGGCACCCCACGCGCAGTGCTATAGAACTGTGTAGTGCAGACAGCAGCCTCAGTAGGTTGGGATCAGACAGAGGGGAGCTGCACTGCCTAGGCCGAGGGGGGAGCCTGTTGCTGTAAAAACCAGCCCTGGGAAGCCCCTTGCCAAGCGGTGCTGTCTGTGGGAGGGATGAGGACATTAAAATCTAAAACAAAGCTGCCTGGTTCGCCCCCTGCCGGGAGGGGTCCCTGAGTCTCTCTGCGCGGGCCGGTGCGGGGGTCTGCCCGGGGTGGGGCCGGGTGCGCACGCGAGCCCGGGAGCGGCTGGGCCGGGAGCTGCCGGGAGGGTAGGGGCCGGAGCGCAGCTCGGCTGCAGAGACTCTTGGGAGCCCAGGCTGGGCCCGGGGGCGGATCTGGAGTGTCAGGGGAAAAGGGGGCCGGGCGGGGGGTGCGGCGGCTGGGGATGGGGGCTGTGGGGGAGCTGGGAGTGCCACTGGGGGGTCAGGGGCTGGGGGGGATGCGGATGGGGGTCTGGGGGGGTGCTGGGACTTTGGGGTGCGCTGGGGGATGCGACTGGGGATGGGGCTGTGGGGGAGCTGGGACTTTGGGGCGCATGGGGGGGGTCAGGGCAGGGGGGGAGCGGCTGGGGGGGAGTCTAGGAGTTTGGGGTGACACTGGGGGTAAGGGCTGGGTGGGAGCAAGTTGGGGATGGCGGCTGTGGGGCTAGCTGGGAGCTGGGAGTTGGAGTGCACTGGGAGGGGTCAGGGCTGGGGGATGTTTGGGGGATGTTTGGGGGGCTCCATGTTCAGATCTGGCCCTGCGGGAGCTTTGGGGGCTGGCGCTGGGGAAAGAGGGGGGACTGTCTGAAGTTGGTGTGCTTGGGATGTGGGTGAGGCCCGGGGAAGCTGGGGGTTGGGCTGCACCCCTGGACACTGCCGCCTGGGGCCCTGCGTTTTCATCTGGAAAAGCTGCTCCCTGTTTCACCAACTCCTCTCAGTCTGCGTCCCAGGGACCCTGCACAGGCGTCTGCAGGGCAGGAACGGGGCCCTGAAAATCTGGCAGCTGGGAGGTTTGCAGCAGTTTCTAACCCTCCCTGCCCTGCTTCTTCCAGGAGGGCCCACAAAAGCATCTGGCCCCTCTGGGAAAAGAGAGAGAAGACAGCCAAAGCCGAGGGGGAGCCTCGGCAGGAGCGAGGGAGCTGCGGGTAGGTGCCCAGAGCCCCCCGCCCACTTAGGTTTGCCTGGGCATACGATATGGACCTGGGCCCACCACCTGCCCACCTCAGCCAGGGACCCATCTCCGCTGGAAGCCCAGGGGAGCCTGCAGGGGTCAGACGACGGGTGGGTGGTAACGTGATGCACCTTAGGTCCGCAGCGAGGCTGCTGGGCAGTGAGGAGTTAGCCCTGAGCCCCTGCCCACGGCGCTGTTCTGGATGGTCACTAGTGTACCAGGGATCCTTTTCTAGCTCCTGGGGGGCATGTGGGGAGGAAGGAGATGAAATGTGGGCCTGCAGGAGATGGGAGGATTTGGACTCAGTGCACGTTGATGAGGTTTTGGGGAGAAGTGTCCCTCCTGTAGGTTGATGTACAGCTCACCCCGGTCCTGATTCCCTCCTCACGCTTCCCGGGATATAAATGAACTTCCCATCCCCCACCGCAACGTGAATCTTGTGTTCTGGTAAATAAACTGCCACCCGCCCACCAGGATGCATTTATGATTTTCTTCTGTTATGGGGAAGCAGATGAATTTTCAATGTTTGATTAAAATGCAAAATATGTGCACATTGGAAAATGATAATTTCAAATGTACTACATAAAAATGATGAGGTCCTATAAATTAGGCTGTTAGCACTCAAGAAAGAGATTTTGGAGTCACTGTGGATAGTTCTCTTGGAAACATCCACTCAATCTGCAGGCAGCAGTCAAAAAAAGCAAACAGGAATAGTGGGGAATTCATTAAGGAAAGGGATAGACAATTAAAACAGGGAAAATACTTTCCTATTGCCTCTTCTATAAATCCATTGGTATGTCCACATCTTGAAATACTGTGTGCCAGATCTGGTTCGCCCCATCTCAAAAAAGATATATTGGAAATTTGGAAAAGGTTCAGGGACAGGTCAGCAAAGAATGATGAAGGATATGGAAACAGAGCTTCCGCATGAGGGCGAGATTAATAAGACTGAGGCTATTGGGCTACACTCCGCAGCCTGAGACTGTTCATCTTGGAGAAGAGACGACTAAGGGTGGGATATGGTAGAGGTCTATATAAAATCATGACTTGTGTGTGGCGGCCGAAAGTAAATCAAGGAAGTGTTATTTCCTCCTCATAACACAAGAATCTTAGGGGTCTTTCCAATGTAATGGAATAGGCAGCAGGTTTTAAAACATAACAAAAGGAAAGTATTTCACTTCACACTACAGGACAGTCAACCTGATGGAACCCCTTGCCAGGGGTGATGTTCTGTGAAGGCCAAGACACTAACAGGGTTCTAAAAAAAGGAACTAGAGAAGTGCCATGGAGGGACAGGGACCATTAGTGGCTATTAGCCAGGATGAGGCGGGATGGTTGTCCCTAGTCCTCTGCGTTTGCCAGAAGCTCGGGATATGGGCGACAGGGGATCTGGAGGGGTCACTTGTTGATTCTCTGTTTCTGTTCATTCCCTCTGAGGCACCTGGCATTGGCCACTGTCAGAAGACAGGAAACTGGGCTAGATGGGCTTTTGGTCTGACCAGTCTGGCCGTTCTTAATGTTCTATTGTTTCCCCTCTTACTGACGCTGTCCTCTCCCTGTTGCAGGAGAAAACAGACGGCAGACCGAGAGGCAGAAGATCGTTTCTGGGAGTGGCAGGAGCTGCGAGGGGTTTCTGGAGGAGCAGGAGCAGCGGACTGCCTGTCCCGGCTGGAGGCAGGGCTAGCTGGAAGGGAGCCATGTCCAGCGAAGGGATGAAGTGGCGTCACTGCAGCCTGTCCCGGGAGAATTTTCCTGTGGGTGTCTCAGCGATGAGGGGATGGAAGAGAAGGGTGCAGCAGCCGCTGAGCCAACCCCTGCAGGTGCAGGCTTGTCGTTGCAATGATCATACGCAGCGTTTCTCTAGGCGCTTCTGAGCCCTAGACCCCAAAGCACTTTACAGAGTGGGGTCAGGGGCATTTTCCCTCTGGGAGAAATGGGGAAATGGTGAGGCAGAGAAGGAGGGGCTGAGCCATGCCCCAAGGTTTTCCCCCTCCCAGTGAGTCTGGCAGCTGGTGCCAGGGATGGGCCCTGGGAGTCCTGGAGTCTGCAGCCCCAAGACCTTCTCTCCTGGAAATGTCCTCTCTGCATTTGCTCTTGGAGGGTGAAATCCCCTCTCCCACCATGCTGAGGTCCCGAGTTAGGCCCAAGGCCCCTGTCACTGCAGGTTAATGGGTTTATTTAGTGGGGCCAGGGGCCTTCTGGGTCTCTCAGCACTGGGAGGGAAATTTGATTCTCAATGCCAAGAGAAAATATCTTCTGCCTGTAAAAGTGCCGGGGAGAAGATTTCCACAGTGGGACCTGCCCGCAGGGATTGCTGGGGCTGTGCAGGGAAAAGTCCCTGATAGGGGGGCGTAGCAGCTCTGGAAATGGAAACCTGAAATTCCCCTACTGCCCGAGGCCTCAATGGTGACCCCTGCAGAGCAGGAGGCCTCCCCACCCAGGGACACTCCCCCTGACGGCCTCCTCTTTCTTTCTCCTTTGTAGGGTGCTGGGAGCATGGGGGCAGGTAAGTCCTGGGCTCCATTT